>NC_042966.1:32615640-32652550 GCF_901001165.1 Salmo trutta | reverse complement strand
TTAATGTCTCTCTCTCTCTCTACTACAGCAGGTTAATGTCTCTCTCTCTCTACTACAGCAGGTTATTGTCTCTCTCTCTCTACTACAGCAGGTTAATGTCTCTCTCTCTACTACAGCAGGTTAATGTCTCTCTCTCTCTCTCTCTACTACAGCAGGTTAATGTCTCTCTCTCTACTACAGCAGGTTAATGTCTCTCTCTCTCTCTACTACAGCAGGTTATTGTCTCTCTCTCTCTACTACAGCAGGTTAATGTCTCTCTCTCTACTACAGCAGGTTAATGTCTCTCTCTCTCTCTCTCTACTACAGCAGGTTAATGTCTCTCTCTCTCTACTACAGCAGGTTAATGTCTCTCTCTCTCTCTACTACAGCAGGTTAATGTCTCTCTCTCTCTCTCTACTACAGCAGGTTAATGTCTCTCTCTCTCTACTACAGCAGGTTAATGTCTCTCTCTCTCTACTACAGCAGGTTAATGTCTCTCTCTCTCTACTACAGCAGGTTAATGTCTCTCTCTCTCTCTACTACAGCAGGTTAATGTCTCTCTCTCTCTCTACTACAGCAGGTTAATGTCTCTCTCTCTCTCTCTACTACAGCAGGTTAATGTCTCTCTCTCTCTACTACAGCAGGTTAATGTCTCTCTCTCTCTCTACTACAGCAGGTTAATGTCTCTCTCTCTCTACTACAGCAGGTTAATCTCTCTCTCTCTCTCTCTCTACTACAGCAGGTTAATGTCTCTCTCTCTCTACACAGCAGGTTAATGTCTTCTCTCTCTCTCTCTACAGCAGGTTAATGTCTCTATCTCTCTCTACTACAGCAGGTTAATGTCTCTCTCTCTCTACTACAGCAGGTTAATGTCTCTCTCTCTCTACTACAGCAGGTTAATGTCTCTCTCTCTCTCTCTAATACAGCAGGTTAATGTCTCTCTCTCTCTCTCTCTACTACAGCAGGTTAATGTCTCTCTCTCTCTCTCTACTACAGCAGGTTAATGTCTCTCTCTCTCTACTACAGCAGGTTAATGTCTCTCTCTCTCTCTACTACAGCAGGTTAATGTCTCTCTCTCTCTCTCTACTACAGCAGGTTAATGTCTCTCTCTCTCTCTCTCTACTACAGCAGGTTAATGTCTCTCTCTCTCTCTCTCTACTACAGCAGGTTACTGTCTCTCTCTCTCTCTCTACTACAGCAGGTTAATGTCTCTCTCTCTCTCTCTCTACTACAGCAGGTTAATGTCTCTCTCTCTCTCTACTACAGCAGGTTAATGTCTCTCTCTCTCTATACTACAAGCAGGTTAATGTCTCTCTCTCTCTCTTCTACTACAGCAGGTTAATGTCTCTCTCTCTCTCTCTACTACAGCAGGTTAATGTCTCTCTCTCTCTCTCTCTCTACTACAGCAGGTTAATGTCTCTCTCTCTCTCTACTACGCAGGTTAATTTAAGTCCTCTCCTCTCTCTACTACAGCAGGTTATGTCTCTTCTCTCTCTCTTCAATACGCAGGTTAATGTCTCTCTCTCTATCTATCTACTACAGCAGGTTAATGTCTGCCTCCCTCTCTCTCTCTACTACCAGCAGTTTAATGTCTCTCTCTTCCTTACTACAAGCAGGTTAATGTCTACTCTCTCTATTACTACAGCAGGTTAATGTTCTCTCTCTCATCTCTCACTACCGCAGGTTAATGTCTCTCTCTCTCTCTCTACCTACAGCGGGTTATGTCTCTCTCTCTCTACTACAGCAGGTTAATGTCCTCTCTCTTCTCTCTACTACAGCCGGTTAATGTCTCTCTTCTCCTCTATACTACAGCAGGTTAATGCTCTCTCTTTCTCTACTACAGCAGGTTAATGTCTCTCTCTCTTTCTACTACAGGCAGGTTAATTGTCTCTCTCTCTCTCTCTCTACTACAGCAGGTTAATGTCTCTCTCTCTCTCTCTCTACTACAGCAGGGTTAATGTCTCTCTCTCTCTCTCTACTACAGCAGGTTAATGTCTCTCTCTCTCTCTACTACAGCAGGTTAATGTCTCTCTCTCTCTACTACAGCAGGTTAATGTCTCTCTCTCTACTACAGCAGGTTAATGTCTCTCTCTCTCTCTCTCTCTACTACAGCAGGTTAATGTCTCTCTCTCTCTCTCTACTACAGCAGGTTAATGTCTCTCTCTCTCTACTACAGCAGGTTAATGTCTCTCTCTCTCTCTCTACTACAGCAGGTTAATGTCTCTCTCTCTCTCTCTCTCTCTACTACAGCAGGTTAATGTCTCTCTCTCTCTCTCTCTACTACAGCAGGTTAATGTCTCTCTCTCTCTCTACTACAGCAAGTTAATGTCTCTCTCTCTCTACTACAGCAGGTTAATGTCTCTCTCTCTCTCTCTCTCTCTACTACAGCAGGTTAATGTCTCTCTCTCTCTACTACAACAGGTTAATGTCTCTCTCTCTACTACAGCAGGTTAATGTCTCTCTCTCTCTCTCTACTACAGCAGGTTAATGTCTCTCTCTCTCTCTACTACAGCAGGTTAATGTCTCTCTCTCTCTCTACTACAGCAGGTTAATGTCTCTCTCTCTCTCTCTCTACTACAGCAGGTTAATGTCTCTCTCTCTCTCTCTACTACAGCAGGTTAATGTCTCTCTCTCTCTCTCTACTACAGCAGGTTAATGTCTCTCTCTCTCTCTCTACTACAGCAGGTTAATGTCTCTCTCTCTCTCTACTACAGCAGGTTAATGTCTCTCTCTCTCTCTCTACTACAGCAGGTTAATGTCTCTCTCTCTCTCTCTCTCTCTACTACAGCAGGTTAATGTCTCTCTCTCTCTCTCTCTCTACTACAGCAGGTTAATGTCTCTCTCTCTCTCTCTAATACAGCAGGTTAATGTCTCTCTCTCTCTCTCTCTACTACAGCAGGTTAATGTCTCTCTCTCTCTCTACTACAGCAGGTTAATGTCTCTCTCTCTCTACTACAGCAGGTTAATGTCTCTCTCTCTCTCTCTACTACAGCAGGTTAATGTCTCTCTCTCTCTACTACAGCAGGTTAATGTCTCTCTCTCTCTACTACAGCAGGTTAATGTCTCTCTCTCTCTCTCTCTCTCTCTACTAGAGCAGGTTTAATTTCTCTCTCTCTCTACTACAGCAGGTTAATGTCTCTCTCTCTCTCTACTACAGCAGGTTAATGTCTCTATCTCTCTCTACTACAGCAGGTTAATGTCTCTCTCTCTCTACTACAGCAGGTTAATGTCTCTCTCTCTCTCTCTCTCTACTACAGCAGGTTAATGTCTCTCTCTCTCTCTCTACTACAGCAGGTTAATGTCTCTCTCTCTCTCTCTACTACAGCAGGTTAATGTCTCTCTCTCTCTCTACTACAGCAGGTTAATGTCTCTCTCTCTCTACTACAGCAGGTTAATGTCTCTCTCTCTCTCTCTCTCTATACAGCAGGTTAATGTCTCTCTCTCTCTCTCTACTACAGCAGGTTAATGTCTCTCTCTCTCTCTACTACAGCAGGTTAATGTCTCTCTCTCTCTCTACTACAGCAGGTTAATGTCTCTCTCTCTCTCTACTACAGCAGGTTAATGTCTCTCTCTCTCTCTACTACAGCAGGTTAATGTCTCTCTCTCTCTCTCTCTACTACAGCAGGTTAATGTCTCTCTCTCTCTCTCTCTCTACTACAGCAGGTTAATGTCTCTCTCTCTCTCTACTACAGCAGGTTAATGTCTCTCTCTCTCTACTACAGCAGGTTAATGTCTCTCTCAATTCAATTCAATTCAATTCAATTCGCTTTATTGGCATGACGTAACAATGTACATATTGCCAAAGCTTACTTTGGATATTACAATATAAAAAATAAATAAAAATGAGAATCAAAAATTGTCAACGGGACAACAGTAACAACAATAACCAACGGTCAATATAACCATACATTCAACAATAACAATAATCATACAGTTGAGGACATGTGCAGGTTTATTGGTCTGTCAGACACTGTCCCTCAACTTATGGCAGGCAGCAATGTAGTGCGCTGCCAACCCACAGCTCTCTGCGTCCTCCCCCAACAGGATGGGTAGCCTATCCTCATCAGAGAGGTCTTTAAAACCTTGAATAAGGATTTCAAATTTGGGGAAATGACACTCTCTAATTGTTTTATATTTTTGACATTTTGTCAGGAAATGCAGCTCCGTCTCAGGTTCTGCTGTTGTGCAGTGGTTGCACAGCCTTTCCTCTACAGGGAGCCAGGTTTTCCTGTGTCTACCCTTCTCAATGGCAAGGCTGTGCTCACTGAGCCTGTACTTTGTCAAGGTTTTTCTAAGGTTTTGATCAGTAACCATGGTCAAATATTTAGCCATAGTGTACTGTCGATTTAGGGCCAGATAGCACTGCATTTTGCTTTGTGTTTGTGCTTGTGTTTCCCAATAAGCAATGTAGTTTTGTTTTGACTGTGTTGTAATTTGGTTTATTCTGATTGATTGGATGTTCTGGTCCTGAGGCTTCAGTGTGTTAGTAGAACAGGTTTGTGAACTCAGCCCCAGGACCAGCTGGATGAGGGGACTCTTTTCTTTGCTCAGCTCTTGGCATTGCAGGGCTTGGTAATGATATGAGAGGGGGTCACTGTATTTTAGATGTTTCCAAAACTTAATTGCTCTTTTTTGAGTTTTTATTATTAGTGGATATTGGCCTAATTCTGCCCTGCATGCATTGTTTGTAGTTTTCCTCTGGACACGTAGGAGAATCTTACAGAACTCTGCATGTAGGGTTTCAATGGGGTGTTTGTCCCATTTGATGAAATCTTGTTTTGCAAGTGGACCCCACACCTCGCTGCCATAAAGTGCAATTGGTTCAATGACATATTCAATTAGTTTTAGCCAAATTTTAATAGGTATTTCAATTTGAATTTGCTTTTTAATGGCGTAGAATGCCCTGCGTGCTTTCTCTCTCAGTTCATTCACTGCCTCATTAAGGTGTCCAGTTGAGCTTATTTTTAAACCTAAGTAATTGTAGTGTGTACAGTACTCTATATATTTTGTACCAATTGAGAACTTTGGTCTAATTCCCTGAGATCTGGATCTTCTCTGGAAAATCATTATTTTAGTCTTTTTGGGGTTTACTGCCAGGGCCCAGGTCTGGCAGTACTGCTCTAGCAGGTCCAGGCTCTGCTGTAGGCCAGGTGCTGTGGGTGACAGCAGGCATAGGTCATCTGCGAAGAGTAGGCATTTAACTTCTGAATTGTGGAGACTAACACCAGGGGCTGAGGATTTTTCTAGAATAGTGGCCAATTCATTAATGTAAATATTGAAGAGTGCAGGGCTCAGATTGCAACCCTGACGAAGGCCCCGCCCCTGGTTAAAGAATTCTGTCCTTTTCTTACCAATTTTAATGCTGCACGTATTGCCAGTATACATTGATTTAATTATGTCATATGTTTTACCCCCTACACCACTTTCAATAACTTTGTAGAACAGTCCTGTATGCCAAATAGAATCAAATGCTTTTTGGAAGTCGATAAAGCAAGTGTATATTTTGGTATTATTTTGGTGGACATGTTTATCTATCAGGGTGTGTAAGGTGTAAATATGATCAGTTGTGCGATGTTTTGGTATAAATCCAATTTGGCTTTTACTCAAGACATTGTGCTTATTAAGGAAGTTTAGAACTCTTACATTGATGATACTACAGAAAACCTTCCCCAGGTTACTGTTCACACAAATGCCTCTGTAATTGTTAGGGTCAAATTTGTCTCCATTCTTAAAGATTGGGGTTATGAGTCCTTGATTCCAGATGTCAGGGAAATAACCTACACTCAGGATCAAATTAAACAATTTTAATATAGCCAATTGAAATTTTGCACTAGTGAGTTTGAGCATCTCATTTAGGATGCCATCAGGTCCGCAGGCTTTTTTAAATTTGAGAGCCTGAAGTTTCTTATAGAGCTCCTGGTCAGTAATTGGGGAGTCCAATGGGTTTTGATTGTCCTTTATAGCTTTTTCTAATCCATTCAACTTCTCATGGATTTGGCGTTGTTCTGCGTTTGTGTCAATTTGAACGGTGTTGTAGAGTGTTTTGAAATGGGCTGTCCATATGTCACCATTTTGTATTGCTAATTCCTCTTGTTTAGATTTTTTTAGTTTTTTCCAATTTTGCCAAAAGTTGTTTGTGTTTATGGACTCCTCAATTAGTGTCAGCTGCTTGCTGTTGTACTGTGCTTTTTTGGTTCTGAGTGTACGTTTATAGAGTTTTAAAGTCTCACAGTAATGAAGGCGTAATTCACCATTATTTGGGTCTCTGTGCTTTTGGTTGGATAGTGTTCTAAGTTTTTTCCTTATAATTTTACAATCTGCATCAAACCAGTTGTCATCTGTGATTTTTTTAGTTTAGTTTTTTATCAATTTCAATTGTGCTTCTTTTGCCGTTTGCCTGAATATATAGTTGATGTTTCGTACTGCTAGATTGATGCCTTCTTTACTGTGAGTGAATGTGGTATCCAGAAAGTTATCTAAGAGTGTTTGGATATTTTGGTTCCAGGTTGCTTTCTGGTATTCTTCTGTGCTGTTTTGGGCCCATCTGTATGAATTTCTGATGTTGTACAGCTTACTGGGCTGTGAATGTGTGGTTGTTTCCAGGTCTGTTCTTTTGAGGAACAACGTAATTTGGCTGTGATCAGACAGAGGTGTTAGTGGCTTGACAGTGAATGAGCTGAGAGAGAAAGGGTCCATGTCTGTGATCATATAGTCTACTGTACTGGGGCCAAGAGGTGAGCAGTAGGTGAATCTCCCCAAAGAGTCCCCCCGTAACCTACCATTGACAAAGTACAGACCCAGGCTTCTACAGAGCTGCAAAAGATCCCTTCCGTTTTTGTTGACGGTGCTGTCACTGCTGCTGTCCTGCTGTCTCTCTCTCTCTCTATCTTCTACAGCAGGTTAATGTCTCTCTCTCTCTCTCTACTACAGCAGGTTAATGTCTCTCTCTCTCTCTACTACAGCAGGTTAATGTCTCTCTCTCTCTCTACTACAGCAGGTTAATGTCTCTCTCTCTCTCTCTCTCCAGCAGTTACGTTTGGAAATGCACGGGCCCTTCCGGGCAAGTCTGTTAAAATTACACATTACTGAGACCCCTGACCATGGACTGTAGTAGGGCGGAGAGGTGGAGGAGGGCTGGTGGAATTGATGGATTCAAGGGGCTTTATGTCTGAGTGATTGGTACAATGTGAGGGGTGTGAAGTTAGCATCTCTTCCCAGCTGTTAAAGGGGAACTACACTCATTTAGTATTATTTTCATTAGTCCACTGTTCACAATACCGTCCCAAAATGTTTTGCAGTCAAGTTTTCAAGTTATTGGACTTTCAAGAAGCAAAGTGACTCCGGCCACACCATGATGATGCAGAGGACAGAGGCTGTCTACACACCACTCATTAAGACAGAGGCTGTCTCTACACACCACTCATTAAGACAGAGGCTGTCTCTACACACCACTCATTAATACAGAGGCTGTCTACACACCACTCATTAATACAGAGGCTGTCTCTACACACCACTCATTAATACAGAGGCTGTCTACACACCACTCATTAAGACAGAGACTGTCTCTACACACCACTCATTAATACAGAGGCTGTCTCTACACACCTCTCATTAAGACAGAGACTGTCTCTACACACCACTCATTAATACAGAGGCTGTCTCTACACACCACTCATTAAGACAGAGGCTGTCTACACACCACTCATTAAGACAGAGACTGTCTCTACACATCTCTCATTAAGACAGAGACTGTCTCTACACACCACTCATTAAGACAGAGACTGTCTCTACACACCACTCATTAAGACAGAGACTGTCTCTACACACCACTCATTAAGACAGAGGCTGTCTACACACCACTCATTAAGACAGAGACTGTCTCTACACACCACTCATTAAGACAGAGACTGTCTCTACACACCACTCATTAAGACAGAGACTGTCTACACACCACTCATTAATACAGAGGCTGTCTACACACCACTCATTAAGACAGAGACTGTCTCTACACACCTCTCATTAAGACAGAGACTGTCTCTACACACCACTCATTAATACAGAGGCTGTCTCTACACACCACTCATTAAGACAGAGACTGTCTACACACCACTCATTAATACAGAGACTGTCTCTACACACCACTCATTAAGACAGAGGCTGTCTCTACACACCACTCATTAAGACTGAGGCAGGGGGCACAGGAAGCAGGCTGCTAGAGAGAGGAAAGAGAGGGGGGAGATGGAGAAGACGGGATAGAGGGAGGAGAGGGGGGAAATGGAAGAGACGGGGAAAGATGGAAGGGAGGGTTAGAGAGGTAGGAGAGGGGGAGATGGGAGAGAGGTAGGAGAGGGGGAGATGGGAGAGAGGGGGGAGAGTGGAAGGAGAGGGGGAGAGCAGGAGGAGGGATGAGAGTGGGAGGAGACAGGGAGAGCAGGAGGGGGGAGAGTGGGAGGAGAGGGGGAGAGCAGGAGGAGGGGGGAGAGTGGGAGGAGAGGGGGAGAGCAGGAGGAGGGAGGAGAGTGGGAGGAGAGGGGGAAAGGTAGCTAGGGAAAGAGAGGGAGGAGAGAGGGAGGAGATAGGCAGAGATGTTGGAGAGAGAGGAGAAGGGGAGGAGAGTTGGAGAGAGGGAGGAAAGGGGGAGAGAGGGGAGGAGAGGGAAGAGAGACTGAGAAGAGAGGAATGAGGGTGGAGAAGGGTGGAGAAGGGGGGGAGAGGGGGAGAGCAGGAGGAGGGAGGAGAGTGGGAGGAGAGGGGGAGAGCAGGAGGAGGGGAGAGAGGGAAGTGAGGGGGAAAGAGAGGGAGGAGAGAGGGAGGAGATAGGGGTGAGAGGGAGGAGATAGGCAGAGATGTTGGAGAGAGAGGAGAAGGGGAGGAGAGTTGGAGAGAGGGAGGAAAGGGAAGAGAGACTGAGAAGAGAGGAATGAGGGTGGAGAAGGGTGGAGAAGGGGAGAGAGGGGAACAGAGGGAGGGGAACAGAGGGAGACCCTGAAGCTATAGGTCTGTGATGAGGTCCAGACTGGTTCAATAAGCTAATGACATTACAGAGGTATCCTGAACTCAGCTCCCTAGGGTGTGTGTGTGTGTGTGTGTTCATGTGTGCGGTTGTGCATTGTCTGCACTCATCTGCCTAAATGTTAAGGTCCCACTTTAAGCGAACCACTGTGGCAATGCACCCTACATAGGGAGTTGTTATGTCACACTTTATAAATCATTTATACAGTATGACATTAGTTTATAGATGATTGGTGAAGCATTTATATTGTGTTTAAGAAGACTTTATGTATACATTATAAAGTTGTTGTTCGTTTAAACAGGGACATACAATAACTAATCCAGTCTTATTGAGATAAATGGTATATTAGAGAATAAACCAGCCAGGGTCTCTGGAAACTTCTGATGTTTCTCCCTAAAGGACTTCAGTAGTTCCTGTTGATGTTTCTCCCTAAAGGACTTCAGTAGTTCCTGCTGATGTTTCTCCCTAAAGGACTTCAGTAGTTCTCCCTAAAGGACTTCAGTAGTTCCTGATGTTTCTCCCTAAAGGACTTCAGTAGTTCCTGCTGATGTTTCTCCCTAAAGGACTTCAGTAGTTCCTGCTGATGTTTCTCCCTAAAGGACTTCAGTAGTTCCTGCTGATGTTTCTCCCTAAAGGACTTCAGTAGTTCCTGCTGATGTTTCTCCCTAAAGGACTTCAGTAGTTCCTGCTGATGTTTCTCCCTAAAGGACTTCAGTAGTTCCTGCTGATGTTTCTCCCTAAAGGACTTCAGTAGTTCCTGCTGATGTTTCTCCCTAAAGGACTTCAGTAGTTCCTGCTGATGTTTCTCCCTAAAGGACTTCAGTAGTTCCTGCTGATGTTTCTCCCTAAAGGACTTCAGTAGTTCCTGCTGATGTTTCTCCCTAAAGGACTTCAGTAGTTCCTGCTGATGTTTCTCCCTAAAGGACTTCAGTAGTTCCTGCTGATGTTTCTCCCTAAAGGACTTCAGTAGTTCCTGCTGATGTTTCTCCCTAAAGGACTTCAGTAGTTCCTGCTGATGTTTCTCCCTAAAGGACTTCAGTAGTTCCTGCTGATGTTTCTCCCTAAAGGACTTCAGTAGTTCCTGCTGATGTTTCTCCCTAAAGGACTTCAGTAGTTCCTGCCAGTGTTTCATCATTTTACAGACGCACACAGACAGACACACATTACGGCTCCGAGCGCCGCTCATATTCCCCCAGACTAACCCTGCTAAAAGCATTATTCCCCAAAAAATCGATCCTGGACTTGGCGAGAACTGACGTGAGGAATTCTATCTCTGTCAATATAATTTGTCAAAGTATGACAGCTCAATGCGTTGTTAAGACTAGCACATGTATCAGCTTATAAAGAAATGAATAGCCAAAGCCCTGAATTAGGTAAATGATCCAATATGGTAGGATGAATAATGCAGCTACTTCAGACAACACAAGACCTCTAGCTGTCACAGACATGTCCATGAAGAGCTCTCTACTTATCATTTAGTTAACCATCTGAGCCTATTCTACTCTCTTCCACTATGTTTCTATTCAATTCCATTATATTCCATTGTGTTTCTATTCAATTCTACTCTATTCTATTATACTGTGTTTCTATTATATTATATAACATTGTGTTTCTATTCTATTCCACTGTGTTTCTATTCTATTCTATTCCACTGTGTTTCTATTCTATTATATTCCACTGTGTTTCTATTATATAACATTGTGTTTCTATTCTATTCTATTCCACTGTGTTTCTATTCTATTATATAACATTGTGTTTATATTCTATTCCACTGTGTTTCTATTATATTATATAACATTGTGTTTCTATTCTATTCCACTGTGTTTCTATTCTATTATATAACATTGTGTTTCTATTCTATTCCACTGTGTTTCTATTCTATTCCACTGTGTTTCTATTCTATTATATAACATTGTGTTTCTATTCTATTCCACTGTGTTTCTATTATATTATATAACATTGTGTTTCTATTCTATTCTATTCCACTGTGTTTCTATTATATAACATTGTGTTTCTATTCTATTCCACTGTGTTTCTATTCTATTATATAACATTGTGATTATATAGCATTGTGTTTCTATTCTATTCTATTCCACTGTGTTTCTATTATATTATATAACATTGTGTTTCTATTCTATTCTATTCCATGGTGTTTCTATGAAATTACATTACATTCTATTGCATTGTGTTTCTCATTAAGCGATAATGCCTGAGAAGCCAGTGTTTGGAGGATATATTGGCACGGGTGTTGTTAGGCCGGAGACGAATTCGAGGCATTTTAACATCAAAGATTTAGCTGGTGGTAATTTGTGGAATGGACACCAGCTAGAATGCTGTTTTAACCAATCAACATTCAGGATTAGAAACACCTATTGTATAATCAATGTAATACAACAGGTGGTTCAAATCCAGAATGCTGATAGGTTAAAAGCACATTCCAGCCGGTATCTATTCCACAAGTTACCACCTAAATCTATGACGTTAAAATGCCTATTTACTCTGTTCCATCTGACTGCGCAATTCACTGTCTCATTAGCCCGGCAGGGAAGTTATAAACTTCGTCTCCACTATAAAAAGCATCTTGACATTATCTCCCATTTCTTTTAGACTTACATTTCGGTTTTAACAGCGGAGATTTGTATAAACCTTGCTGTCTGTCTCTCTGACATTTGCAACATTGTTTCAAAATTCAAATTCAATCTCCAGCTGTCCCAAAATAATAAGAGTCAATTGAAAAAAGGTTCAATTAAACTAAGAGCAGATAGTTTACAGTCCTTCCAGCTTCAGTTTGAAGTGATTTTGTTAGCTGTGTTGTTGGCTAGCTGCTCTGAAGTGATTGTGTTAGCTGTGTTGTTGGCTAGCTCCTCTGAAGTGATTGTGTTAGCTGTGTTGTTGGCTAGCTCCTCTGAAGTGATTTTGTTAGCTGTGTTGTTGGCTAGCTGCTCTGAAGTGATTGTGTTAGCTGTGTTGTTGGCTAGCTCCTCTGAATAACAGTGTCCTGACGAAAATTGACATTTTCTATGCCAGGTGAAATCACTCCTCATTAGCTCATTGTTATGGATGTATCCAAATAAATGTCACTAGAAAACAGCTTAAACAAATTACATTTTTTTTACATTTTAGTCATTTAGCAGACGCTCTTATCCAGAGCAACTTACAGTAGTGAATGCATACATTTCATACAATTTCATACATATCATACTTTTTTTTTTTTTTTTCTGTGCTGGCCCCCCGTGGGAATCGAACCCACAACCCTGGTGTTGCAAACACCATGCTCTACCAACTGAGCTACAGGGAAGGCTATGCAGCTAATGTTGTTATTCTGTCTACACTGTTTGACGTGACTGTAAGTTAGCCATAGTTGGCTAGCTAGCAAGCAAGGGATAAGAACGATGCCAGCCCTGGAACATTTAGAACGAACAACTGGGTCAAGTCCATAGATACAGAACAAAAAGAATGAATGACTGGGTCGCGTCTCTGGCAACCGAACCGACAGAACGAACGGCCAGCCGGCTTTGGTAGCAACCCTAGATTTGTGTCGGGACTATATCTTGTGGAAGGATGAAATAGTATGAATAAATTCATCAAAATAACGTTTTTAATTAGAAAAAAACTAAATGTTGGTAACCCGTGACCTGTAAGCCGATGTTTTGAGGATATATTGACACGGTTTGCCGGCCCTCGACCTAACACCCATGCCAATGTATCCTGGAAACACCAGCTTCTCTGGCATTATCACTTCCATTTTCCACTGTGTTTCCATTCAATTCTGTACAGTAAGGTACCTGCTAAATGACTACAGTAAATGTAACCCAAAAAGTCCCAGACCCAGTTTGTGGTGTGTGTAATGGAAACAGTGGGGCCTGGATATTGTCAGGGTATATCTGATAGCAGCACTGTGGAGGTCTGGAGCATTGTCTGGTGCTAGGGCCTCATTTCTACAGTTCTGAATTACACACACACACACACACACACACACACACACACACACACACACACACACACACACACACACACACACACACACACACACACACACACACACACACACAGGCTTGCGTGTCTCGCTAGTCTGCAATTCCTCTATTATTGCAGCCATAGCTACTACAAAAAGCATAGAGATTATCCCAAACAGACGTGACAAATTGAACCTGAAAACTTGTTGTGTCGTTACAATTGATTAACAATGTTCAAAGGCAGAGTGGCCGGAGATCCCCAGTAACAGTGTAGAGATGTTTCCAGTTCACGGCATGATCCAATGATTAAGCCTTGTAGTGATTTAGTAGCTGGAGATGTGTCAATGAAACCAGGGAAACAGACGCAGCACTAATATCTGCCGTTCTCTTTCTACAGTTAAAGAGATACTTCAGCTGATTTACAACAACACATGTACAGTGCCTTCGGGAAAAGGATTCTGACCTCTTTGCTTTTTACAAACGTTTTTACATTACAGCCTTATTCTAAAATGGATTAAATAAAATAAAATGCTCAACAATCTACACACAATAACCTATATTGACGAAGCGAAAAACAAGAAATACCTTATTTACATACAGTTGAAGTCAGAAGTTTACATACACTTAGGTTGGAGTCATTAAAACTCGTTTTTCAACCACTCCACAAATTTCTTGTTAACAAACTATAGTTTTGGCAAGTCGGTTAGGACATCTACTTTGTGCATGACACAAGTCATTTTTCCAACAATTGCTTACAGACATATTATTTCACTTATAATTCACTGTATCACAATTCCAGTGGGTCAGAAGTTTACATACACTAAGTTGACTGTGCCTTTAAACAGCTTGGAAAATTCCAGAAAATGATGTCATGGCTTTTGAAGCTTCTGATAGGCTAATTGACATAATTTGAGTCAATTGGAGGTGTACCTGTGGATGTATTTCAAGGCCTACCTTCAAACTCAGTGCCTCTTTGCTTGACATCATGGGAAAATCAAAAGAAATCAGCTAAGACCTCAAAAAAAAATATTGTAGACCTCCACAAGTCTGGTTCATCCTTGGGAGCAATTTCCAAAATTTCCAAATGCCTGAAGGTACCACATTCATCTGTACAAACAATAGTATGCAAGTATAAACACCATGGGACCATGCAGCCGTCATACTGCTCAGGAAAGAGACGCGTTCTGTCTCCTAGAGATGTTCTGTCTCTACTTTGGTGCGAAAAGTGCAAATCAATCCCAGAACAACAGCAAAGGACCTTGTGAAGATGCTGGAGGAAACAGGTACAAAAGTATCTATATCCAGTCCTATATCGACATAACCTGAAAGGCCGCTCAGCAAGGAAGAAGCCACTGCTCCAAAACCACCATAAAAAAGCCAGACTACGCCGAAGAACACCATCCCAAACGTGAAGCATGGGGGTGGCAGCATCATGTTGTGGGGTTGCTTTGCTGCAGGAGGGACTGGTGCACTTCACAAAATAGATGGCATCATGAGGCAGGAAAATTATGTGGATATATTGAAGCAACATCTCAAGACATCAGTCAGGAAGTTAAAGCTTGGTCACAAGTGGGTCTTCCAAATGGACAATGACCACAAGCATACTTCCAAAGTTGTGGCAAAATGGCTTAAGGACAACAAAGTCAAGGTATTGGAGTGGCCATCACAAAGCCCTGACCATAATCCTGTAGAAAATGTGTGGGCAGAACTGAAAAAGTGTGTGTGAGCAAGGAGGCCTACAAACCTGACTCAGTTACACCAGCTCTGTCAGGAGGAATGGGCCAAAATTCACCCAACTTATTGAGGGAAGCTTGTGGAAGGCTACCTGAAACGTTTGACCCAAGTTAATCCATTTAAAGGCAATGCTACCAAATATTAATTGAGTGTATGTAAACTTCTGACCCAATGGGAATGTGATGAAAGAAATAAAAGCTGAAATAAATCATTCTCTCTACTATTATTCTGACATTTCACATTCTTAAAATAAAGTGGTGATCCTAACTGACCTTAAACAGGGAATTCTTACTACGATTAAATGTCAGGAATTGTGAAAAACTGAATATAAATGTATTTGGCTAAGGTGTATGCAATCTTCCGACTTCAACTGTAAGTATTCAGACCCTTTGCTATGAGACTCGAAATTGAGCTCAGGTGCATCCTGTTTCCATTGATCATCATTGAGATGTTTCTACAACGTGATTGGAGTACAACTTTGATAAATTCAATTGATTGGACATGATTTGGCAAGGCACACAACTGTTTTTTAAAGGTCCCACTGTTGACAGTGTATGTCAGAGCGAAAAAGAAGAAGTTTGGAACCATCAAGACAAACTGAGCAATCGGGGGAGAACGGCCTTGGTCCCAAGGTGACTGAGAACCCGATGGTCACTCTGACAGAGCTCCAGAGTTCCTCTGTGGTGATGGGAGAACTTTCCAGAAGGACAACCATCTCTGCAGTATTCCATCAATCAGGACTTTATGGTAGAGGGGCCAGACATAAGTCACTCCTCAGTAAAAGACACATGACAGCCCACTTGGAGTTTGCTAAAAGGCACATAAAGACTCTCAGACCATGAGAAACAAGATTCTCTGGGTGTGTGTTTACACACTGCTGGAGCAGCTACTTAACCTCTAGGCTACCTCCCACCCTTAGCTCAGTTCAGTTAAAACTCATCTGGTCCAATAACCCCATTCCACTATAACACATAGTATTGTCTGTTAGAAAATCGAGGCAGTGGCCTGGCAAACAAACATAATCTGATGCATACAGTCCCTTCGGAAAGTATTCACACTTACTCTCTCTTTCCCTCTTTCACCATCACACACTCTCTCTTTCACCATGACGCACTCCCTCTTTCACCATGACGCACTCCCTCTTTCACCATGACACACTCTCTCTTTCACCATGACGCACTCCCTCTTTCACCATGTCGCACTCCCTCTTTCACCATGACGCACTCTCTCTTTCACCATGACGCACTCCCTCTTTCACCATGACGTACTCCCTCTTTCACCATGACGCACTCCCTCTTTCACCATGACGCACTCCCTCTTTCACCATGACACACTCTCTCTTTCACCATGACACACTCTCTTTCACCATCACTCCCTCTCTTTTGAATCCTGCTACTCATCCTATCTCATTCTCTCTCCCCCAGTAAAGTCATCAGACTAAGTAATATTTTCTCTGTGTGCCTCTGTTTCTCATTTCATCCAGAAACAGTGATTTCCCATCACAACATGTCAAGCTGGACGTTTTGACCCCCCAAATCAAACACACAAACACACGCAGGCAAGCAGGCGCACACACACACACACACACACACACACACACACACACACACACACACACACACACACACACACACACACACACACACACACACACACACACACACACAGACACACACACACACACACACACACACAGCCTTGAGCTGAGGGGTTCTGGTGCATTTTAAGCCCAGATCAAACCTCAGACCTTCATAGAGAGACAACTGTTTAGAGACATTCATTTGAAACAAGCCAAACATTAGAGGAATAGTGTGTGTGTGTATACGTGTGTATACGTTTGTGTGTGTGTGTGTGTGTGTGTGTGTGTGTGTGTGTGTGTGTGTGTGTGTTGATGCTACTTGGTTTAGGCTGACTGGGAAAATGACAAGAGGTTGGAGAGAGAATGGTGGCCATTACATTCATTCATTCGTTCACACAAATTCACTCACTAATGTGCACACACACACACACACACACACACACACACACACACACACACCAATTCCAGCTGCATTTTACAATCCCTGTAGCCTGACAGAGGAAAGCAGAACCACAGAACCTACCAGACCCTGAACAACTTCTACCAAGCCACAAGACTACAAAATAATTAACCAAACAGCTACCCAGACTATCTGCGTTGACTCTCTTCGCTCTAACTACATTTTTTTTCAACACCTTTTTCATGGGATCAGTCTTTTTCGTTGAATCAGTTACAGTCTTGTCCCAACGCTGCAACTCCCGTACGGACTCGGCAGAGGCGACGGTCGAGAGCAATGCGTCCTCCAAAATACAACCCAGCCAAGCTGCCACATTAACCCGAAAGCAAGCCGCACCAATCTGTCAGAGGAAACACAGTAGACCTGGCGGACATGCCACAGGAGTCCCTGCCAGCCAAACCCTCCCCTAACCAGGACGACGCTGGGCCAATTGTGCACCGCCCCATGGGTCTCCCAGTCACGGCTGGCTGCGACAGAGCCTGGATTCGAACCAGGATCTCTAGTGGCACAGGTAGCACTGCGATGCAGTGTCTTAGACCACTGCGCCACTCAGGAGGCTGCTCTAAGTCTTTTACTCATCATATACGCTGCTGTTACTATTTATTATCTATCCTGTTGCCTAGTCACTTTACCCCTACCTATACGTACTTACAGTATCTACCTCAAGCACCTCGTACCCCTGCACATCCACTCGTTGCTGGTACCCCGTGTATATAGCCAAGTTATCGTTACTCATTGAGTATTTATTCTTCAAACAGTTTCTCTCTGCATTGTTGCTGCCTCTCTGCCTGCTCGCCTCCCTACCTCTGCGGAAGCACAGTTCCCGCTCAGCCCAGTCAAAACTGTTCGCTGCTCTGGCACCCCAATGGTGGAACAAGCTCCCTCACGACGCCAGGACAGCGGAGTCAATCACCACCTTCCGGAGACACCTGAAACCCCACCTCTTTAAGGAATACCTGGGATAGGATAAAGTAATCCTTCTAACCCACCCCCTCCCCCCCCCCAAAAAAAAATATATAGATGTACTATTGTAAAGTGGTTGTTCCACTGGATATCATAAGGTGAATGCACCAATTTGTAAGTCGCTCTGGATAAGAGCGTCTGCTAAATGACGTAAATGTAAATGTAATTAGAAGCCTACTCCCTAAGTTTGTTTTACTCACTGCTTTAGCACACTCTGCCAACCCGGATGTCTTAGCCGTGTCTGAATCCTGGCTTAGGAAAATCACCAAAAACCCTGAAATCTCCATCTCCAGGCAAGTTGAGAACAAGTTCTCATTTACAATTGCGACCTGGCCAAGATAAAGCAAAGCAGTTCGACACAAACAACACAGAGTTACACATGGAGTAAAACAAACATACAGTCAATAATATAGTAGAAAAATAAGTCTATATACAATGTGAGCAAACGAGGTGAGATAAGGGAGGTAAAGGCAAAAAAGGCCATGGTGGCAAAGTAAATACAATATAGCAAGTAAAACACTGGGATGGTAGATTTGTAGTGGAAGAAAGTGCAAAGTAGAAATAGAAATAATGGGGTGCAAAGGAGCTAAATAAATAAATACAATAGGGGAAGAGGTAGTTGTTTGGGCTAAATTATAGATGGGCTATGTACAGGTGCAGTGATCTGTGAGCTGCTCTGACAGCTGGTGCTTAAAGCTAGTGAGGGAGATAAGTGTTTCCAGTTTCAGAGATTTCTGTAGTTCATTCCAGTCATTGGCAGCAGAGAACTGGAAGGAGAGACGGCCAAAGGAGAAATTGGCTTTCGGGGTGACCAGAGAGATATACGTGCCGACCTTACCGTGAAATTCTTACTAACAAGCCCTTAACCAACAATGCAGTTCAAGAAATAGAGTTAAGAAAGTATTTACTAAATAAACTAAAGTGAAAAAAATCTAATAAAAAAATCTGATCAAAAAGTAACACAAGTAACACAAATGACATAACAATAACGAGGCTATATACAAGGGGTACAGGTATGGAGTCAATGTGCGGGGGTGCAGGTTAGTCAAGGTCATTTGTAAAGATAATAAAAATAAACAGCGAGTAGCAGCAGTGTAAAAACAAGGGGGGGGGGGGTTGGCGATGTAAATAGTCTGGGTGGTCATTTGATAACTGTTCAGTAGGCTTATGGCTTAGGGGTAAAAGCTGTTAATGAGCCTTTTGGTCCTAGACTTGGCGCTCCGAGTACCGCATGCCGTGCGGTAGCAGAGAAAACAGTCTATGACTTGGGTGACTGGAGTCTGAAAATTTTGGGGCCTTCCTCTGACACCGCCTATTATATAGGTCCTGGATGTCAGGAAGCTTGGCCCCAGTGATGTACTGGGCCGTACACACTACACTCTGCAGCGCCTTACGGTCAGATGCCGAGCAGTTGCCATACCAGGTGGTGATGAAACTGGTCAGGATGCTCTCGATGGTGCAGCTATATAACTCTTTGAGGATCTGAGGACCCATGCCAAATCTTTTCAGTCTCCTGAGGGGGAAAGGTGTTGTCGTGCCCACTTCACAACTGTCTTGGTGTGTTTGGACCATGATAGTTTGTTGGTGATGTAGACACAAAGGAACTTGAAACTCTCAACCCGCTCCACTTCAGCCCCGTCAATGTTAATGGAGGCCTGTTTGGCTCGCCTTTTCCTATAGTCCACGATCAGCTCCATTGTCTTGCTCACAATGAGGGAGTGGTTGTTGTCCTGGCACCACACCGCCAGGTCTCTGACCTCCTCCCTATAGGCTGTCTCATCATTGTCAGTGATCAGGCCTACCACTGTTGTGTCGTCAGAAAAGTTAATGATGGTGTTGGAGTCGTGCTTGGCCACGCAGTCGTGGGTGAACAGGGAGTACAGGAAGCTCACCATAATTGATTTCATCTGTAGCGTAATAAACTGTATGCTTTCCTGAGTCATTGTGGGAGGACCACACAACATAACACTGCGTGACCAAGTTTCTTCGATATGATGGTTATTTATCAATATTTGCACATAAACATGTTTCCACTGCAATTTCTCACACATTTTAATTTACCGACACAAAAAGACCCCACCACGCCGAACAAACAAATCATCTGTCGACATTTATGCAATTGTACCGTCATTTCCTGTTTCCATCAGCCCGGTCGTGACTTTTTCCATGCGTCAGGTAATTAATCTGCATTAAATGGTTGGATGGAAACCTGGTTACAGTGGTAGTCCTTGGTCTCCGGGTTTTCAGAAGTATATTTCAACAGCAACTGTGTGAAAAATGGAGATGGGCATTTCAAAATGATTTCCTAGCTGGACTAAACCTAGTCACGGACTAAAAAACAGCTTGATGGAGAACATCTTGGCAAAACTAGACCATAAAAACAGAGTGGAACCGGACAGTTACCACTTAGATGTCATAACATGCGAGACCATGAGGCTGTAGTCAGAGGAGACACACCTGACAGTTTTACTAACACAAATTAGTCACACTGACACCTTCAAAAAGCCTCCTATTAAAGCTTCAAACACTTCCTAGATTATATCTATCCCATAACAAACCCCTTCTAACATCCCCACACACCTCACACACCTCTGTGAGCTTCTGTGAGCCTGTGGTGATGCTGTAATTGAGGTATGATTTCTCTGTAATTGTAGAGGGGCAGCCGTGTTAAGGAGAATCACCCAGAGGCTTTCTACACTAGAGCATCAAAGAGTTTGACCTGAAAACGTCCATATAATGCCTGCAGCTCTTCACATATGAGCTTAGCAAAACTGCAAAACCCCCAAAAAACTAAAACCACCATACACATATTATAAAAACACCAAAACCCAGGAGAATCACAGAAAAACACCAAACCAAGGCTAAAACAGGTCATACAAAACACACACAACAAAGCCAACAAAACACAGAAGCTAAACCACCAAGCAATCTTTTTTTTGTGTTATATTGCCACATTTGATTTCCAGGCCAGTGCTGAGAATGGGTCTTTGATCCGTGTGCAGTATGATGGATGAGAATGGGACTAGCAGACTGCACAGATACATAGCAGGCCTCCTAACCAAACACACACACACACACACACGATGACCAGGAATAGTAACTCTAATCATCATAATTATGCCCTACTCAAGAGATATCCACAGTCATTATTTTAGCTTCAGTTAAAGTTCAGGTTCTGTAAATTCAAGCTTATTACCAGGGCAAGGTTAAGGGTTGGAAGGTTAGCAAAGTACCATCCTGCATTTCAGATGTTTAAGAGGTAATTATGGTTTAGTAATGTGTGAGGATCGCTGACTGCCCTGCCTTAGTGTTACACAATCACCTATAGTCCAGTACTTCTCAAGGTCCTTCCACAGTGCAGTACAGCTAGAGAGAGAAACATCCTGCCAATTCATTGGCCAGTAACTACAGGGGGTAGCCCGTCTTGGCCAATCCCAGGTCATGATACCCATCAGTACCGGTTGGGTTTCCATGGCAACCCTTTATGACAAGGCCAGGAACAGAGCTGGGTTGGCCTAGCGCCCCATATTTCCACCAGATGTTTTCTGAGAAAAAGTTAAGAAATGAAGAGGGGATTATTCCAAACATTCACCTCTACAAATACCTTCCCAAGATGCTGGCCATCCAAACATCAGTCTAATGTTCTGGTGCTCCTGCTGAGTTTGGCTGAGCTGAAAGGGCTCTGTCTCTGGCTCCTGTCTGTCTCCCTCAGCCAAGGAATTACTGGATCCGAGGTGACGTCTTGGTACGGTTTTTCCACTTAACCATCGCTACATGTCACACCTAAAGTACACAACCATATACTACTATAACCTGATTTGACCTTGGAAACAGCTGTCGAAAATAAACAAGTCTTAGTTTGGCGATTTGGTCATGAACGAGGAGTAAAAAGAGATTGAAAAAACAGAAGTTCAACTCAGATTTATGCGTGTTCTCTTTTGATATGATGGATGGATCGACAGTACACCTTACTATTTTGATATGATGGATGGATCGACAGTACACCTTACTATTTTGATATGATGGATGGATGGATCGACAATACACCTTACTATTTTGGACTTCTTTTCGTTTACTCAGAATGCAGTATTGGCAGACTGCTGTTTGCTGTTAAAGTTATCCCCATTTTCCAGCTCCTGGCCTCGTTCTCTCTTGCAGGCCTCCTTCAATTTTATTCAAAGCAATGCGGGCTAATACATCTACACTGACTGAAGTGGATTTAACAGGTGACATCAATAACGGATCATAGTTTTCACACGGATTCACCTGGTTAGTCTATGTCATGGAAATAACAGATTGTTCATGTTTTGTACACTCAGTGTATATTTGATAGTAACAACTTGGTTGTCATTCTTATACAATATGTAGTCTGCCCACATTGGGACGATGCAACATTGCTCATCAACTCCACATTGCCCCCAAAGCAGGTGACTCGAGATCAGCACTCACCTCACCTGAAATAAGCCCACTTTGGATCTGCTGCCCTTTTAGACCCCAATATGAGCTCATCAAATCTCATTTATTTGGTTGCATACACGTGTTTAGCAGATGTTATTGTGGGTGTAGTGAAATTCTTGTGTTTCTAGCTTCAACAGTGCAGTAATATCTAACAAGTAATATCTAGCAATTTCACAACAATACACACAATACACACATATCTAAAGTAAAGGAATGGAATTAAGACTATATAAATGAGCAATGTAATAGCGGCATAGATTAAGATTCAGTAGAATAGGATAGAATACAGTAAATACACATGAAATGAGTAATGTTCCATTATTAAAGTGGCCAGTGATATCAAATATATGTATATAGGCAGGCAGCAGCTTCTAATGTTCTAGTGATGGCTATTTAACAGTCTGATGGCCTTGAGATAGAAGCTGTTTTTCAGTCTCTCGGTCCCAGCTTTGATGTACAGTTGAAGTCGGAAGTTTACATACACTTAGGTTGAAGTCATTAAAACTCGTTTTTCAACCCCTCCACAAGTCGGTTAGGACATCTACTTTGTGCATGACACAAGTTATTTTTCCAACAATTGTTTACAGACAGATTATTTCATTTATAATTCACTGTATCACAATTCCAGTGGGTCAGAAGTTTACATACACTAAGTTGACTGTGCCTTTAAACGGCTTAGAAAATTTCAGAAAATGATGTCATGGCTTTAGAAGCTTCTGATAGGCTAATTGACATAATTTGAGTCAATTGGAGGTGTACATGTGGATGTGTTTCAAGGCCTACCTTCAAAATCAGTGCCTCTGTGCTTGACATCATGGGAAAATCAAAAGATATCAGCCAAGTCTGGTTCATCCTTGGGAGCAATTTCCAAACGCCTGAAGGTACCACGTTCATCTGTATAAACACCATGGGACCACGCAGTCGTCATACCACTCAGGAAGGAGATGCCTTCTGTCTCCTAGAGATGAACGTACTTTGGTGCGAAAAGTGCGAATCAATCCCAGAACAACAGCAAAGGACCTTGTGAAGATGCTGGAGGAAACAGGTACAAAAGTATCTATATCCACAGTAAAACGAGTCCTATATCGACATAACCTGAAAGGCCGCTCAGCAAGGAAGAAGCCACTGCTCCAAAACTACCATAAAAAAGCCAGACTACAGTTTGCAACTGCACATGGGGACAAAGATCGAACTTTTTGGAGAATTGTCCTCTGGTCTGATGAAACAAAAATAGAACTGTTTGGCCATAATGACCACTGTTATGTTTGGAGGAAAAAGGGGGAGGCTTGCAAGCCGAAGAACACCATCCCAACCGTGAAGCACGGGGGTGGCAGCATCATGTTGTGGGGGTGCTTCGCTGCAGGAGGGTGCACTTCACAAAATAGATGGCATCACGAGGCAGGAAAATGATATGGATATATTGAAGCAACATCTAAAGACATCAGTCAGGAAGTTAAAGCTTGGTCACAAGTGGGTCTTCCAAATGGACAATGACCACAAGTATACTTCCAAAGTTGTGGCAAAATGGCTTAAGGACAACAAAGTCAAGGTATTGGAGTGGCCATCACAAAGCACTGACCATAATCCTGTAGAAAATTTGTGGGCAGAACTGAAAAAGCGTGTGCGCGCAAGGAGGCCTGCAAACCTGACTCAGTTACACCAGCTCTGTCAGATGGAATGGGCCAAAATTCACCCAACTTATTGTGGGAAGCTTGTGGAAGGCTACCCGAAACGTTTGACCCAAGTTAAACAATTTAAAGGCAACGCTACCAAATACTAATTGAGTGTTTGTAAACTTCTGACCCACTGGGAATATGATGAAAGAAAAGCTGAAATAAATCATTCTCTACTATTATTCTGACATTTCACATTCTTAAAATAAAATGGTGATCCTAATTGACTTAAGACAGGGCATTTTTACTTCAATTAAATGTCAGGAATTGTGAAAAACTGAGTTGAAATGTATTTGGCTAAGGTATATGTAAACTTCCGACTTCAACTGTACCTGTACTGACCTTGCTTTCTGGACAATAGCAGGGTGAACAGGCAGTGGCTCGGGTGGTTGTTGTCCTTGATGATCTTTTGGCCTTCCTGTGACATCGGGTGCTGTAGGTATCCTGGAGGGCAGGTAGTTTGACCTCGATGATGCGTTGGGCAGACCGCACCACCCTCTCGAGAGTCTTGCGTTTGCAGGCGGTGCAATTGGTGATACAGCCCGACAGGATGCTCTCAATTGTGCATCTGTAAAAGTTTGTGAGGGTTTTAGATGCCAAGCCAAATTTCTTCAGTCTCCTGAGGTTGAAGAGGCGCTGTTGTGCCGTCTTCACCACACTGTCTGTGTGGGTGGACCATTTCAGTTTGTCAGTTATGTATACACCGAGGAACTTGAAGCGTTCAACCTTCTCCACTGCTGTCCCGTCGATGTGGATCGGGGGGTGCTTCCTCTGCTGTTTCCTGAAGTCCACGATCAGCTCCTTTGTTCTGTTGACGTTGGGGTTAGAGGTTATTTTCCTGGCAACACAATCCCAGGGCCCTCACCTCCTCCCTGTAGGCTGTCTCGTCATTGTTGGCAATCAGGCCTACTACTGTTGTGTCATCTGCAAATTTGATGATTGAGTTGGAGGAGTGCATGGCCACGCAGTCATGGGTGAACAAGGAGTACAGTTGGATCAGCGAAGTGTAGGTGTTGTTTCCTATCTTCACCACCTGAGGGCAACCTGTCAGGAAGTCCAGGACCCAGTTGCACAGGACGGGGATGAGACCCAGGGCCTCAAGCTTAATGATGAGCTTGGAGGGTACTATGGTGTTGAATGCTAAGCTATAGTCAATGAACAGCATTCTTACATAGGTATTCCTCTTGTCCAGATGGGATAAGGCAGTGTACAGTGCGATGGCGATTGCATCGTCTGTGGATCTATTGGGGCGGTAAGCAAATTGAAGTGGGTCTAGGGTGTCAGGTAAGGTAGAGGTGATATGATCCTTGACTAGTCTATCAAAGCACTTCATGATGACAGAAGTGAGTGCTACGCCGCAATAGTCATTTAGTTCAGTTACCTTCACTTTCTTGGGTACGGGAACAATGGTGGACATCTTGAAGCATGTGGGAACAGAAGACTGGGATAGTGAACGTTTGAATATGTCTGTAAACACACCAGCCAGCTGGTGTGTGCATGGTCTGAGGACGCGGCTAGGGATGCCATCTGGGCTGGCAGCCTTGCGAGGGTTAACACACTTAAATGTCTTACTCACATCGGCCATGGAGAAGGAGAGCCCACAGTCCTCAGTAGCGGGCCGCGTCGATGGAACTGTGTTATCCTCAAAGTGGGCGAAGGTGTTTAGCTTGTCCGGAACCAAGACGTCAGTGTCCGTGACGTGGCTGGTTTTCCCTTTGTAGTCCGTGATTATATGTCTCGTGTCTTAGCCGTTGAATTGCGACTCCACTTTGTCTCTATAGTGACGTTTTGCCTGTTTAATTTCCTTGTGGAGGGAATAACTACACTGTTTATATTCGGCCATATTTCCAGGCACCTTGCCATGGTTAAATGTGATGGTTTGCGCTTTCAGTTTTGCGTGAATTCTGCCATCTAGCCATGGTTTCTGGTTAGGGTAGATTTTAAGGGGATAGGGGGCAGTATTTGCACGGCCGGATAAAAAACGTACCCGATTTAATCTGGTTACTACCCAGTAACTGCCCAGTAACTAGAATATGCATATAATTAGTAGATTTAGATAGGAAACACTCTAAAGTTTCTAAAATTGTTTGAATGGTGTCTGTGAGTATAACAGAACTCATATGGCAGGCCAAAACCTGAGAAGATTCCATGCAGGAAGTGGAAATCTGATTTGTGGAATCACCTTCAACACTTTGCCTATGAGACACACCGTGAGTTAGGATTCATTTAGCACTTCCTAAGGCTTCCACTAGATGTCAACAGTCTTTACAAAGGGGTTTGAGTGTTCTCCTGTAAAAACTGACTGAACGAGAGGCCTGGAAAGTTGGTCATAGGCGGATGGCCATGTCTACTATGATGCGCATGCGTGTGGGGACCCTTTCTTTCCGAAACGTTTTATAAGACAATGCAATCGTCCGCCTTGAATATTATTGAAGTTCTGATTGAAAAAGGCCCTAAAGACTTATGCTATACAACGTTTGACATGTTTGAACAAACGTAAATATTTTTTTTTTGCTCTTTCGTGGCGACAAGTCCCGCGGGCTTCGGTACATTTTGAGTAGCCTACAGAACGCGCTAACAAGAAGGAGCTATTGGGACATAAATTATAAACTTTTTTGAACAAAACTACATTTGTTGTGGACCTGGGATTCCTGGAAGTGCCTTCTGATGAAGATAATCAAAGGTAAGTGAATATTTACAATAGTATATTTGATTTTAGATAGCTCCAAGATGGCGCTAACATGTATCGCCTAGCCTACTTTTCTTAGCATAGCACCTCGTTTATTGCAAAGTGTGATTTCCCAGTAAAGTTATTTTGAAATCTGGCAATGCAGTTGCATTCACGAGATGTTAATCTATAATTCTTTGAATGACAATATTATAATTTACCAATGTTTTCGAATAGTAATTTTGTAAATTGTAGCGCTGATTCACCGGTAGCATTTGAGGGAAAATATTTTCTGAATTTCACCGCCACTGTAAAATGCTGTTTTTGGATATAAATATGAACTTGATAGAACAAAAAATGCATGTATTGTCTAACATAATGTCCTAGGAGTGTCATCTAATGAAGATTGTCAAAGGTTAGTGCATCATTTTAGCTGGTTTTCTGCTTTTGGTGACGCCTGTCTTTGCATTGACAAAACATTACACACAGCTATTTTCAATGCACTGTCCTAACATAATCTAACTTTATGCTTTCGCCGTAAAGCCTTCTTGAAATCGGACAATGTGGTTAGATTAAGGAGATGTTTATCTTTCAAAGGGTGTAAGATAGTTGATTGTTTGAGAAATTTAAATTATTCGATTTATTCTGTTTTGAATTTTGCGCGTTGTATCTTGTCTAGCAATCCCGTAATCGGGATCCAAACGGGAAGGGGTATGCCCAACAGGTTTTAATAAGAATTTTTGAATTATAATTTAATGTAGTGTGTAAAATGTATCATTTTCAAGAATTTAAGGTATTTAGCGAATGTGTAACCAAGTTGTTACTGTCAAACATGCACTGAGTGTACAAAGAGTTCTGCTCTTTCCATGACATAGACTGACCAGGTGAATCCGGGTGAAAGCTATGATCCCTTATTGATGTCACCTGTTAAATCCACTTCAATCAGTGTAGATTTTACAGGAGAAGTCAGATTAATTTAGGGATAGTGCCCTTTTTTTCAATTTTCGCCTAAAATGACATACCCAAATCTAACTGCCTGTAGCTCAGGCCCTGAAGCAAGGACATGCATATTCTTGGTACCATTTGAAAGGAAACACTTTAACGAATGTAAAAGGAATGTAGGAGACTACAATACATTAAATCTGGTAGAAGAAAATAGAAAAATATATATATATATATATTTTCTACCACCATCTTTGAAATGCAACAGAAAGGTCCCAAATCCAGCCATCACTGTTTGTAATTCCGATGGTGCCCATAAGAGGGCAGCAGTGTATGTGCAAAGTTTCAGACTGATAACTTGAAGTATGAGCAAGCTACATTACATTTAGTGTGAAGTCACCCAGGTATATTTGGGCAAATCGTGAAGGAGACGTTTACATTTACATTACATTTTTCAGCAAGAATATCGTCAAATTTGTATACTTGGACTTTGATTTAGCTTTTCCAGTATTAGTAGCCATATTGTAACATTTGCAAAACACCCAGTTTTCATAACTTCATAACTCTCCATATTCTTGTAATTTTTGCCCAAAATGAAAAGGCTTGCTGTCGCACAAGGTTAGCAGCAAAATTTTGCCACAGATACAGGGTTTTCTGTAAATATATTCCCGTAAAGCCCAGCTCATTGGCTATCTAGCTAGCTTTGTTTGACCCCGATTGGTGCTTATTTGATAAAGTTACAGTCAATCAAGTGAAGACCACCCGCGTCATCGGTGTGCCATGAAGGCGTGACTCTGACCAAATTTGGTGTCCTATAGGATATACTACACTTCTAATGATATAGTGAAGTCTGGTTATTTTCTTGAATCTCTGAGGAATAAATACGAACGCGATTTGACTGGTTGAAACAACGTTTAGGGTTAGATTTTCACAGATTCCTTTCTTTTGCAAATTGAACGAGTGGAAATACAAAATCGATCGTGCATACTATATGGACCTTTTCAGGATATGAAAAATGATTTTAACATGAAGTGTAATTCTGTTGATTATCTCTGGGACGCTTTGGATGATAAATCAGAGCAAGATTTCAGTATGTGAGTACACATTTCACATTCAGAGGTGAATTTATCAAACCTATCGCGGTGAAAAAAGTGTTTTGTTGTTAGGAGCTCTCCTCAAACAATAGCATGGCATTTTTTTTTAGCAGTAATAGCTACTGTAAATTGGATAGTGCAGTTATATTAACAAGAATATAAGCTTTCAGCCGATATAAGACATTTATATGTACCGACATTTGTTGTTTCTCTAAAATCTGCGATTGTGACACACGGCGCTGCATGATTTACAACTGTCCCATTGACAGGACGCATATCCCTAAGTTTTAAAGAAGGATTTTCACTTATTGTGTACATAATTTTGCTGCTACCGTCTCTTATGACCGAAAATAACTTCTGGACATCAGAAAATCGATTACTCACCGTGGACTGGAAGAAACTTTTTCCTTTAATGAGTCCGACGAGAAGGATATCCTGCTTATCTGGAACAGGCCCAGATCCACGCCTTTTGTGTGAAGAAAAGACGCCAGAAAAGGGGACGCAGTTCGAGGATCCTTCTGAGAATCCGGAGGCGAGCGAGTAAATTCCCAATGCCTTCCATTCTTCTTGCTAACGTGCAATCATTGGAAAATAAAATTGATGACCTACTATTAAGATTATCCTACCAACGGGACATTAAAAACTGTAACATCTTATGTTTCACCGAGACGTGGCTGAATGAAGATACGGACAACATAGAGCAAGCGGGATTTTTCATGCACCGGCAGTTCAAAGACGCTACCTCTGGTAAGACGAAGGGTGGGGGGGGTGTGTCTTTCTGTCAATAACAGCTTGTGTGCGATGTCTAATATTAAAGAAGTCTCGAGGTATTGCTCGCCTGAGGTAGAGTACCTTATGATAAGCTGCAGACCACATTATCTACCAAGAGAATTCTCATCTGTATTATTCGTAGCCGCCTATTTACCACCACAAAACGAAGCTGTCACTAAGACCGCTCTCAACCAACTCTATAAGGCCATAAGCAAAGAAGAAAATGCTCACCCCGAAGCGACGCTCCTAGTGGCCGGGGACTTTAATGCAGGGGAACTTAAATCATTTTTACCAAATTATTACCAGCATGTCACATGTGCAACCATGAAAATCCTATACAACCTTTACTCCACACACAGAGATGCATAAAAGCTCTTCCCCGCCCTCCATTTGGTAAATCTGACCATAATTCTATCCTCCTGATTCCTGATTCATGTGCAATCAGGAAAATCCTAGACCACCTTTACTTCACACAGAGAGATGCAATAAAACTCTTCCCCGCCCTCCATTTGGTAAATCTGACCATAATTCTATCCTCCTGATTCCTGCTTACAAGCAAAAACTAAAGCAGGAAGTACCAGTGACTCGCTCAATACGGAAGTAATAATCAAATAATCAGACACCCATTTTTCAAGCTAGCATATAATGTTACATAAACCCAAACCACAGCTAAATGCAGCACTAACCTTTGATGATCTTCATCAGATGACAATCCTAGGACATTATGTTATACAATACATGCATGTTTTGTTCAATCAAGTTCATATTTATATCAAAAACCAGCTTTTTACATTAGCATGTGACTAGCATGTGACTAGCATTCCCACCGAACACTTCCTGTGAATTTACTAAATTACTCATGATAAACGTTCACAAAAAACATAACAATTATTTTAAGAATTATAGATACAGAACTCCTTTATGCACTCGCTATGTCCGATTTTAAAATAGCTTTTCGGTGAAAGCACATTTTGCAATATTCTGAGTAGATAGCCCGGCCATCACAGGCTAGCTATTTTGACACCCACCAAGTGTGGTACTCACCAAACTCCGATTTACTATTAGAAAAGTTTGATTACCTTTGCTGTCTTCGTCAGAATGCACTCCCAGGACTTCTACTTCAATAACAAATGTTGGTTTGGTTCCAAATAATCCATAGTTATATCCAAATAGCGGCGTTTTGTTCGTGCGTTCAAGACACTATCCGATGGGTAAAGAAGGGTGACGCGTTTCGTGACAAAAAAATTCAAAATATTCCATTACCGTACTTCGAAGCATGTCAACCGCTGTTTAAAATCAATTTTTATGCTATTTTTCTCGTAAAAAAGCGATAATATTCCGACCGGGAGTCGTTGTTTTCGTTCAAAGAGAGAGAAAGTAAACATGGTGTCGGCTCATGCACGCGCCTCCAGTCTCATTGTTCTCAGATCAACCACTTACAAAATGCGCTACTGTTTTTCAGCCAGGGCCTGCAAAGCCACCATTCATCGTTCTGGCGCCTTCTGAGAGCCTATGGGAGCGTTAGAAAATGTCACGTCATGCCAGAGATCCCCTGTTTTGGTTAGAGATGATCAAGAAGGCCATGAAATGGTCAGAGAGAGCGCTTCCTGTTTGGAATCTTCTCAGGTTTTGGTCTGCCAAATGAGTTCTGTTATACTCACAGACACCATTCAAACAGTTTTATAAACTTTAGGGTGTTTTCTATCCAAATCAATTATATGCATATTCTAGTTACTGGGCAGGAGTAGTAACCAGATTAAATCGGGTACGTTTTTTATCCGGCCGTGCAAATACTGCCCCCTATCCCCAACAGGTTAAACAGGTCAAAATTCACAAAGCCGCTGGGCCAGATGGATTACCAGGACGTGTATTCAAAGCATGCGCTGACCAACTGTCAAGTGTCTTCATTGACATTTTCAACCTCTCCCTGACCGAGTCTGTAATACCTACATGTTTCAAGCAGACCACCATAGTCCCTGTGCCCAAGGAAGCGAAGGTAACCTGCCTAAATGACTACCGCCCTGTGGCATTCACGTCGGTAGCCATGAAGTTCTTTGAAAATCTGGTCATGGCTCACATCAACAGCATCCTTCCGGACACCCTAAACCCACGCCAATTCGCATACCGTCCCAACAGATCCACAGATGACGCAATCTCAATCGCACTCCACACTGCCCTTTCTCACCTGGACAAAAGGAACACCTATGTGAGAATACTGTTCATTGACTACAGCTCAGTGTTCAACACCATAGTGCCCACAAAGATCATCACTAAGGTAAAGACTATGGGACTAAACTCCTCCCTCTGCAACTGGATCCTGGACTTCCTGACGGGCCGCCCCATAGGGGTAAGAGTAGGCAACAACACGTCTGTCATGCTGATCCTTAACACTGGGGCCCCTCAAGGGTGTGTACTTAGTTCCCTCCTGTATTCCCTGTTCACCCACGACTGCATGGCCAAACACGACTCCAACACCATCATTAAGTTTGCTGACGACACAACAGTGGTAGGCCTGATCACCGACAACAATGAGATGGCCTATGGGGAGGAGGTCAGAGAACTGGCAGTGTGGTGCTCACCCAAGTTATAGACTGGTTTCTCTGCTGCTGCAAGCGGTACCGGAGCGCTAGGACCAAAAGGCTCCTCAACAGCTTCTACCCCCAAGTCATTAGACTGCTGAAGAATTCATAAAAATCGGCACTGGAAAATTTACATTGACCCCCCCCTCCCTTTTGTACACTGCTGCTACTCGCCGTTTGTTTGTTACCTATGCATAGTCACTTCGCCCTCACCTACATGTACAGATTACCTCAACTAGCCTGTACCCCTGCACACTGACTCTGTACCGGTGCCCCCTGTATATAGCCTTGTTATTGTTATTCTTATTGTGTTACTTTTTATTATTACTTTTTATTTTAGTCTACTTAGTAAATATTTTCTTCCTCTTGAACTGCACTGTTGGTTAAGGGCTTTTAAGTAAGCATTTCACGGTAAAGTCTACACTTGTTGTATTCGGCGCATGTGGTAATAAAGTTTGATTTGATTTTTGAATGGGCAAGACAATAGATTTTAGTGCCTTTGAACGGGGTATGGTAGTAGGTGCCAGGCTCATCGGTTTGTGTCAAGAACTGCAACGCTGCTGGGTTTTTCCCGCTCAAAAGTTTCCTGACTGTATCAAGACTAGTCCACCACCCAAAGGACATCTAGCCAACTTAACACAACTGTGGGAAGCATTGGAGTCAACATGGGCCAGCATCCCTGTGGAATGCTTTCGACACATTGTAGAGTCCATGCCCGACGAATTGAGCCTGTTCTGAAGGCAGCAGAAGTTGTATCTCAATATAAGGAAGGTTCTCATAATGTTTTTCACACTCTGTGTATATTTTTACAAGGGAAACTGACACATTTCTCAGTTGTCACATGCACTTATTGGCATCATTTTAAGACCTCATGGGCAGTGTACAGGATGAAAAGACATCACACAACAGAACGCTTCAACTGGATCCACAAAAACAACGGTGTGCAAACCACGCCCCCAAATATTCGTATGAGCCCCCAACTCTACATAATGAAGTTGCTGGGCATGGTGGGGGTTAGTCCATACCGGGGTTGGTGTGGGCTAGCCCCTGCCAGGCTTGGTGTGGGCTAGCCCCTGCCAGGCTTGGTGTGGGCTAGCCCCTGCCAGGCTTGGTGTGGGCTAGCGCCTGCCAGGCTTGGTGTGGGCTAGCCCCTGCCAGGCTTGGTGTGGGCTAGCCCCTGCCAGGCTTGGTCTGGGCTAGCCCCTGCCAGGCTTCGTGTGGGCTAGCCCCTGCCAGGCTTCGTGTGGGCTAGCCCCTGCCAGGCTTCGTGTGGGCTAGCCCCTGCCAGGCTTGGTGTGGGCTAGCCCCGGCCAGGCTTGGTGTGGGCTAGCCCCTGCCAGGCTTGGTGTGGGCTAGCCCCTGCCAGGCTTGGTGTGGGCTAGCGCCTGCCAGGCTTGGTGTGGGCTAGCCCCTGCCAGGCTTGGTGTGGGCTAGCGCCTGCCAGGCTTGGTGTGGGCTAGCCCCTGCCAGGCTTGGTGTGGGCTAGCCCCTGCCAGGCTTGGTCTGGGCTAGCCCCTGCCAGGCTTCGTGTGGGCTAGCCCCTGTTGGGCTGATGTGGGCTTGGTGAGGGCTAGCCTGTGTTGAGCTTGTGCACACTAGCCAGTGGAATGTTATTAATATTTTAATAATTGATAAACGTAATTGTTTTAAACCCGTTGAAAATCTGGTGTTTCTATGTCAAACAGTTTTGTTATATCTCACTCTTCTGTGATGTATATAAAGTGTAATATTTGGATGCAAAATCAAAATTTAATACATTTTAACTCTATATCTGACATGGTACAGGCATCTTCTTTTTTAGTAGTATACTGTTTTATACTGTTGTCTCAAACCAGAAAACACACATCAAATCATGCCTTGGAGTTTATAACCCAGGTGCCAACTATGCCCTGGCAGGTTGTCTTGCGGTTGATGGCAGCCTTGTGGCTCCTGTAGTCGGAAGTGTCATTTCTTCTGACCTGCGCATCACAGTGGACATTTCCAGGAACTCTGTAAGTCAGAGAGACTGAGTCCTCACTGCTGAGTTGTTAGGATGGTTGTTGCTTCAGACTTGGCCATTAGCGAAGGACGTTGGTGCCAATTTTAACACAGCTTAGTCCTGTACAGGGAGCCAGCTGGACACAGAGCAGAGACGGAGTAGGACGGAGCTTTCTAGAAATGAACAGGATATCAGGTTGTGCCTGGCAAGCGGAGAATGATTAATGAGTTTGGATCAACGGCATGATGGTGATGGGAGAGGTCAACACACGGAAGGAGGGCTATGATAATGAGGACTAACTGACTGCTCTCTCTGACTCTCTTGCGTCGCCCACATACTTAGTGGTGAGGTCACTGGGGTTGTTCTCAGCCCAGTTGATCTAGATGTAGGAGTGAAACCACTGGACCTAGCGTCAACCATTAGCATTGACAGACAGCGTCAGTGATCAAATGTTGGATTGAGAGTTCGGAACCGTCAGCATCGGTTAGAAGTCTGGGATGGAGGCAGTGTTCATCTGAGGTCTCTGTGAGTCAAGGATGAGGACCCATACTGTTCTGTTTGATCGCTGGATCTGTGGATGGGCATGCTGCCATGCTAACATCCCACATGTTTGGAACGGATGAGGGTTCAAGTTTAGTGGAATGGGTTTCTCTCTCCCTAGCCCATCTCGTTCTCTCACTATCTCTAATATATATATATATACACACACACACACACACACACACACACACACACACACACACACACACACACACTACCGTTCAAAAGTTTGGGGTCACTTAGAAATTTAGGCTATTCTATGCGAGAAATTGCCAAGAAACTGAAAATCTCATGCTCCCTTCACAGAACAGTGCAAACTGTCTCGAACCAGAATAGAAAGAGGAGTTGACATCACAGTTGACATTGAGACTGGTGTTTTGCGGGAACTATTTAATGAAGCTGCCAGTTGAGGCGTCTGTTTCTCAAACTAGACATTCTAATGTACTTGTCCTCTTGCTCAGTTGTGCAACGAGGCCTCCCACTGTGTGTAGAAAAGATTAGGATCACCTGCTCTTCCCATAACATAGACTGACCAGGTGAATCCAGGAGAAAGCTATGATCCCTTTTTGATGTCACCTGTTAAATCCATGTCATTCAGAGGGTGAATGGGCAAGACAAAATATTGAAGTGCCTTTGAACGGGTAATGGTAGTAGGTGCCAGGAGCATCGGTTTGAGTGTGTCAAGAACTGCAACGCTGCTGGGTTTTTCACCCTCAACAGTTTCCCATGTATATCAAGAATGGTCCACCACCCAAAGGACATCGAGCCAACTTTTAAAAAACTGTGGAGTCAACATGGGCCAGCATATATATGTATATATATATATATATATATATATATATATATATATATATATATATATATATATACACACACACAGTTGAAGTCGGAAGTTTACATACACTTAGGTTGGAGTCATTAAAACTCATTTTTCAACCACTCCACAAATTTCTTGTTAACAAACTATAGTTTTGGCAAGTCGGTTAGGACATATACTTTGTGCATGACACAAGTAATTGTTCGAACAATTGTTTACAGACAGATTATTTCACTTATAATTCACTGTATCACAATTATAATTACATACACCTTAGCCAAATACATTTAAACTCAATTTCACAATTCCTGACATTTAATCCTAGTAAAAAGTCCCTGTCAGAGGTGAGTTAGGATCACCACTTTATTTTAAGGATGTGAAATGTCAGAATAATATTAGACAATTATTTATTTCAGCTTTTATTTCTTTCATCATATTCCCAGTGGGTCAGAAGTTTACAAACACTCAATTAGTATTTGGTAGCATTGCCTTTAAATTATTTAACTTGGGTCAAACGTTTTGGGTAGCCTTCCACAAGCTTCCCACAATAATTTGGGTGAATTTTGGCCCATTCCTCCGGACAGAGCTGGTGTAACTGAGTCAGGTTTGTAGGCCTCCTTGCACGCACATGCTTTTTCAGTTCTGCCCACACATTTTCTATAGGATTGAGGTCAGGGCTTTGTGATGGCCACTCCGATACCTTGACTTTGTTGTCCTTAAGCCATTTTGCCACAACTTTGGAAGTATGCTTGGGGTCATTGTCCATTTGGAAGATCCATTTGCAACCAAGCTTTAACTTCCTGATTGATGTCTTGAGATGTTGCTTCAATATATCCACATAATTTTCCTGCCTCATGATGCCATCTATTTTGTTAAGTGCACCAGTCCCTCCTGCAGCAAAGCACCCCCACAACATAATGCTGCCACCCCCGTGCTTCATGGTTGGGATGGTGTTCTTCGGCTTGCAAGCCTCCTCCTTTTTTCTCCAAATATAACGATGGCCATTATGGCCAAACAGTTCTATTTTTGTTTCATCAGACCAGAGGACATGTCTCCAAAAAGTACGCTCTTTGTCCCCATGTGCAGTTGCAAACCGTAGTCTGGCTTTTTTATGGCGGTTTTGGAGCAGTGGCTTCTTCCTTGATGAGCGACCTTTCAGGTTATGTCGATATAGAACTCGTTTTACTGTGGATATAGATACTTTTGTACCCGTTTCCTCCAGCATCTTCACAAGGTCCTTTGCTGTTGTTTTGGGATTGATTTGCACTTTTCACACCAAAGTACTTTCATCTCTAGGAGACAGAACAAATCTCCTTCCTGAGCGGTATGACGGCTGCGTGGTCCCATGGTGTTTATACTTGCGTACTATTGTTTGTACAGATGAACGTGGTACCTTCAGGCGTTTGGAAATTGCTCCCAAGGATGATCCAGACTTGTGGAGGTTTACAATTTTTTTCTGAGGTCTTGGCTGATTTATTTTGATTTTCCCATGATGTCAAGCAACGAGGCACTGAGTTTGAAGGTAGGTCTTGAAATACATCCACAGGTACAAATCCAATTGACTCAAATTATGCCAATTAGCCTATCAGAAGCTTCTAAAGCCATGACATCATTTTCTGGAATGTCCCAAGCTGTTTAAAGACACAGTCAACTTAGTGTATGTAAACTTCTGACCCACTGGAATTGTGATACAGTGAATTATAAGTGAA
>NC_042966.1:32583140-32613140 GCF_901001165.1 Salmo trutta | reverse complement strand
TACTGGCAGTTTTCTATTCAACCTAATATTTAATTGCACCCACCTGGTGTCCAATGTCTAAATCAGTCCCTGATTAGAGGGGAAGAACGAAAAAAAGCAGTGGAAATGGTGTTGAGGTTCAGATGTGAATTTGAGGGATCCATACACTAAATCCCCATGACTAAACCATTCCTTCCCCTGTCCCCTGTCCCCCTGTCCCCCTGTCCCCCTGTCCCCCGTCCCCCTGCCCCCCTGTCCCCCTGTCCCCTTCCCACCATACCCTTCCAACTTTCTCTTATGCACCCCAGCCCTAATACACATTCCACTACACTACTATACCCCATAGCCCCAGGTTTCCGGACTTATGCTCTTTATCCTACCCCAGCCCTAATACTCTCTCCACACCAGTCTACTGCCACTCCTCTTTGCACATGCCTCTCATTATTAACAGTATAGTTAATTGAGGTGATTTCAGTCATGGTGTTCAGGTCTGGCTCATAAATAACAGGCTGACAGGCTGAGGGTCACATTAGAGGAATAAAATGTGTCTGGTCCTAATGCAGGACGTATGTTTCCCCTCAGGATACACACACATACACACACACATACACACACTTCCTCGCCCTAGAGAGGCTCTGCCTTAAGATGTATCTAAACAGATGCTCATTTGATTGAAGTAACTAAATCATTCCCGACACTGAATGTCTATAGCTTATATCTGAAATTTACAAACACATTTTATTGATTGACACAGGGCTCTTTTACCGGGAGCTGTTCATTCCTGCCACATGCTTGTCCAATTGATATACCGGTTCAGTGGATTCTGGAATACCAGTTTATAATTTGAAACAAAAAGTGTGTTTCCTGGAATACTTCTGGAAGTAAGAAAGTGACCTATACCAAACCATATGAGGAGAGAAAAGAATCTTTTCAAACATGTCAAACATCTCACATGCATGAGGCTATTAAAATGACATTGATTCGCAAGGTCCTGGAACTCTGGCTGGGTGCATATTGTGAACACATGGAATTATATGTTCAGCCCGCTAAACACTGATAAACACTTTGGGCATGTTGTCCACGTATAGAAAAATAGAAAGTGTGTGTGTGTGTATGTATGTATGTATGTGTGTGTGTGTGTGTGTGCATGTGTGCATGTATGTATGTATGTGTGTGTGTGTGTGTGTGTGTGTGTGTGTGTGTGTGTGTGTGTGTGTGTGTGTGTGTGTGTGTGTGTGTGCATGTATGTATGTATGTATGTGTGTGTGTGTGGACACATGTGCAGAGAGAAATGGCAGAAATCAGGCAATCAAAAGTCTATCGTGCTAAACCCTGAACTTACATCTTGGCCAGGCTCAGATATGTCTTCACTCTATTGCAGCATACTGTAGAAGAAAAGCCCTGGTAATCATATAACCATAATGTGTAACATGCTGACCAGAGCGCGCTCGCGCGTGCGTCTGCGTGCGCCCATGTTGATTTTGTCCACCCACACCAGACGCGATCAGGACACGCAGGTTGAAATATCAAAACCAACTCTGAACCAACTATATTAACTTGGGAACAGGTCGAAAAGCATTAAACATTTATGTCAGTTTAGCTACAACTCCAACAATGAATCCACAGATAAAAGGGGAAACTGAGTGTGTTTCTAGTAATCTCTCGTCCTTCAGGCTTCTTCTTCGGACTTTATATGGCTGTTGACAACCAACTTTAAGATGCATTACCACCACGTACTGGACTGAGGTGTAGACCTCAGTTCATCTTTCAATCACCCACGTGGATATATGCTCCTAAAAACCAATGAGGAGATGGGAGAGGCGGGACTTGCAGCAAATAGTACCAAGATGTATTTTAGCGCCTGGCTACCAGACGCTCGTTGACGCGTGCGAGCAGTGTGGCTGCAATGACGGAATAACATGAATGTGTACATTTACTTTGCAATGCGAGTGGTGAGGTCAGCATGCAGCTTTTAAAGGAAGAACCACAGTAAGGGTGAAACGTAGCCATCTCGTTATCTACCGAGCCCGGTGGCCATGGTGTTGGATATATTCAATCCAAATTGATCCACCTAGATATTCCTCTAGAATAATCCTATAATGGTGTATTAGGGGACAAACATGTTGCTATCAACACTCTCTTACCATTCTTCTTCTTTATTGTTCTGTCTCTCTCTGTCTCTTTCACTCTCTCTGTCTCTTTCACTCTCTCTTTCTCATTTCTCTCTGTCTCTTTCACTCTCTCTGTCTCTTTCACTCTCTCTGTCTCTTTCACTCTCTCTGTCTCTTTCACTCTCTCTCTCTCTCTCTCATTTCTCTCTCTCTCTCTCTGATTTTTTTGCATGTTTCTTGCACTCTAATATCCATATATTGGATGGGGATCTGTATCCAAATCAAAGTGAAACTGAATGTTCCTGTCAAAAACGTAGACTTTTGTGTTTCCATGCCCAAAGATAATAGGGCCGGTCCAAGATAATAATAGAGGGATTTTATATAGTGCTTTTAATTACAAGTGGAATCTCAAAGTCAAAATCTCCAAAAACTAGATGGCCCTACTCTATTGGAGCTTTGGAGGAAGGTTGTGCTGTTTATCACCAATGTCATATTCAATACGCCGAGGAAAACACTGTTGATCAGAGAGTCACATTACATTGTCACAGTGAAAAGATAAAACAGTTTGTAAAACAATGTGTGAAAAAAAAGCAGAATGGGGATGGAAGGATGGAGAGAGAGAAGAAAACAGCATGCTGAAGCTTCAAACTGGAAGACAAGATGTTTTGATTTTCACATGTGGATGAAAAAAAATCCCAGTTTCTGGCATAAACAGTGTCAACTCCTTTTGATCAGAACGTTTTCAAGCAGTTCACAGATGTGAGAATTCCTCTCTCTGTTTCTGTGTACACTTGTTTGCACACACAGATGCACCCCCCCCCCCCACACACACACATATACACACACACACACAATCTATCTACACACATGCTAACTTTCTGCAGTACTACTCACATTTAGATGTTGTTCACACCACGATGCTCACTGTCTAACACGTGTAGTACTGTAATAACGATCGGCTTTTAATTCTGTTATGATTATCAATAGTAAACTGTTGATAGCATTCCACATTAGTCCAATCATTTGATATGCATGATTGGTTCTGAATCACACTTATCAAAGTGGATATGTAATGGAACTGTACATGTCTACAATGGTCATCAAAGGTGATGGGATCTGAGGGTTCTACAGACACACACAAACACACGCGAACAAGCGCACTCACCCAGACACACACACACACACACACACAACACAGACTCCTGTTGTTAGTTCAAAGGGACTGTGTTTTAAGTATTAGTGTCTCATATATTCACAGCTATGTTTACACAAGCCCAACAAGTGATTACACACTGTAAACCTTCATGCCATTTGATACCATATGAGGTCAGAGTGAGAAAATGTGTGTGTGTGTGTGCTGGTCAGGTCGCTCAAGATCCAAGGTGAAATTGGACGTCCATCCAGGTATCCAGGACGTTGGGAGATTACTTCTAAAACGGCCACTAGGGGCAACGGTGAGGCGTATTACCATCAAGTAGGCTTGCGGTAAGCCGCGAGCTCTGGGTCTGAGGGTCACATGTTCAATCCCAATGCTAGGCCCTTTTTTCCGCCATTTTTCAGACCATTAACTTAACCATTCAGATGTATATAACTGTATAGATTTTTCTGTAGTAATCCTATCCCAAACCCAAAACCCAAACTTAACGAGAGTCTTGTCTTTAAAATGGTGTAAAATAGTAATATGTTTGAGAAATTGAATTTATAGCATTTTTGAGGTATTTGTATTTCGCGCCACGCAATTCCACTGGCTGTTGACTAGGAAGTTAACCGTCAAAATGTGACATTTGGAGAAAGTTTGAAATTTGATGCGTGTGTGTGTGTATATTGTGTGAAGGAACATGTATATGTACAGAAAGTATTCAGAGCCCTTGACTTCCTGCAGCATTGAAGGTCACCAAGACCACAGTGGCGTCTTAAATGGAAGAAGTTTGGAAGCTCCAAGAGTCTTCCTAGAGCTGGTCACCCGGCCAAACTGAGCAAGGGCCTTGGTCATGGAGGTAGCCAAGAACACGATGGTCACTCTGACAGAGCTCCAGAGTTCCTCTGTGGAGATGGGAGAACCTTCCAGAAGGACAACCATTTCTGCAGCACTCTACCAATCAGGCCTTTGTGGTAGAGTGGCCAGACCGAAGCCACTCCTCAGGAAAAGGCACATGACAGTGGCAGGGACTGGGAGACAAGTCAGGATTGAGGGAAAGATGAACAGACCAAAGTACAGAGAGGTCCTTGAAGAAAACCTGCTCCAGAGCGCTCAAGACCTCAGACTGGGGTGAAGGTTTACCTTCCAACAGGACAATGACCCTAAGCACACAGACAAGACAACGCAGGAGTAGCTTCAGGACAAGTTTCTGAATGTCCTTGAGTGGCCCAGCCAGAGCCCGGACTTGAACCAGATCGAACATCTCTGGAGAGACCTGAAAATAGCTGTGCACCAACGCTACCCATCCATCCTGACAGAGCTTGAGAGGATCTTCAGAGAAGAATGGGAGAAACTCTCAAAATACAGGTGTGCCAAGCTTGTAGCGCCATACCCAAGAAGACTCGAGGCTGTAATCGCTGTCAAAGGTGCTTCAACAAAGTACTGAGTAAACGGTCTGAAAAAAACTGTTTTTGGTTTGTCATTATGGGGTGATGTGTATAGATTGATGAGGATTTTTATTTTATTTGATACATTTTAGAATAAGGCTGTAACGTAACAAAATGTGGAAAAAGGGAAGGGGTCTGAATATTTTCCAAATGCACTGTATATAGAGTACAAGAAAGTGAACTGTAGCATAAAATAATTTAGGTCTGCTTAATGTCTCCAACATCCTCAAAAATAGCCATGATTCTCTTCACAGGTACTAACATCTGTGTCACACACACACCAGATGCACTCGGTATGTTTGCTTTCCGCTCACGCTTGCATGTTCCGCCATATCCATCCCTCAACTCTGCTATATGTGACTGGAATCTGTCCATAAATACACACATGACGATTCACAAAAAAAATCTCTTTCCCTACAGAAACAAGACTATAGAAACACCATCCCACCATGACATTTTTACACCAACATTGAGGGGGCCAGTAAGTTCCGTCGACATCTCACTAAAAGGCTGAGGGAGATGGAGCCTCTCCTGAGCATCGAGGACTCCATGGACCAGAAGTGGGCCCTTGTCAGCTCAGTGCTCTATGAGGCAACGGCCCACTCCATAGGCTACAGAGGTAGGAAAAATTGGGACTGGTTCAATGAGAACTCGGACACAATCACAACCTTACTGGACAATATGCACAAAGTGCACATGGCTACTCTCAACAACCCTACATCTGCTACCCTCCGCAAGCAATGGTGAATGCCAACAACCTTGCATTATCTGCAGAACAAATGGTGGACGAATAAGGCACAGGAAATCCAAATTTACACGGACAAAAACGACATGCACAACTTCTACAACTCAGTTAAATCTAGCTATGGCTCTATAAGCTCTCCGCCACCCTTTTGAAAACAGCTGACGGTCCATCAGATACGATGGACTACCATAAGCAAGTAAGTAACTGTGCGTGTGTGTGTGTGTTTGTGTGCAGCCAGGCGAAATTCAACATCCGTCCAGGTAACATGGATGTTGGGAGATGACTTAAAAACTGCCCACTGGGGGCAACGGTGAGGGATATTACCATTACATAGACTTGCAGTTTACAAGGGCATTGTGGACAGGGATGGCGGATGGGCGTAAGCCACAAGCTCCGGCTCCGAGAATCCCAGTGCTAAGCACTCGGTGTCAGAGGAAGGCCCTAAGTCTGGAACCAACAGGATCCTGAACAGCTTCTACCCCCAAGCTATAAGACTGCTATATAGCTAGTTAAATAGTTAACCAATAGCTACACGGAGTATCTGCATTAACTCTTGACTCATCACATATGCTGTTGCTACTGTTTATTATCTATCCTGTTAGCTAGTCACTTTATTCCTACCTATATATACACATATCTACCTTAATTACCTTGTACCCTTGCACATAGACTCTGTATTGACTCTGTACTGGTACCTCGTGTATATAGCCAGGTTATTATTGACTCTGTACTGGTACCCCGTGTATAGGACCTAAAGAAAAGGGTTTCTTAACTGGGCAAGTGGCTATATAATGTCCCGCCCCTCCACAGTACAGACAGCAGTTAGAATTCAGCCTTCCCCAACCGATAACCTAGCTCTTCCCAGTTGCATGGGCTCAGGAGTATCTAACTCACCCATTGCCGATGATTCTCGGGGAACCTCGGGTGTTTTCAGCTCTCCTCAGAAATACCAACATTGGGGATTTCCGGATTCCTTCAGACGGGCGCCAGCAGACGAACGCGTGTTCCCGAGAGAGACCCAACCTCCTCTCACACCGGCGTTCTCGTAGGCGCCCATCAATCCTAATCGCTAGGGCGATGAGGGAATCGAGGTCCCGTGGTATTTCCTGAGCTGCGAGCTCGTCCTTTATTCCCTCCGACAGTCCGTGGAGAAAGGTGTCAAACAGAGCCTCCGGATTCCAGAACTCTAGGAGGCCAATGTGCGAAAAGCTACTGTGTAGTCTGCCACACTATGGGAGTTCTGATGAACATGCAGTAGTTTGAGCCGCCTCCCTCCCGGGCACCGAAGAATGGAAAACCTTCCTCACTTCCTCCATGAATTCCTCCAGGCTATGGCACACAGATAATTGCTGCTCCCACACAGCCGTTGCCCAGGAGAGCACCCTTCTGGACATTAACGTGATTAAATACGCTATCTTTGATCGGTCCGATGGGAACGAAGAGAGCTGGAGTTCAAAAATGAGGGAGCACTGGGAAAGGAACGCATGGCAGGTCCCAGGATCGCCTGCATAACGCTCCGGAGGTGGTAAGCGGGGTTCGAGGAGCTGGGGTAGGTTGAACAAATCCACTAGTAGTAGAAAGGTTACTGGGTGGTTGGGAGGTTTCAGATGTGGCGTGCTGCCTATGAGCTAACTCACTGATTTGCTCCATTATAGCCTTGAACCCTTGTTTGTGGCGTTCCGTCAGGGAATGAAGCCCTTCCAAAAGGTCCTAGCAGTAGCTCCTCATGCCTCTCAATGGTGGCTCCCTGCAGGGAGACAGCGTGGTGGAGCTGGTCCAAGTCTGCTGGGTCTGTCATGGCCAGGTCGTACTATAAGGGCACAAGGTGAGACCCAAATGCAGACACAGGAGGCAGATGATTGAGCTCCGATATTTGTTATACCAAAAGGGGTAGGCAAAAGGCAGGTCGCTGGTTGACTTGGCAAAACAAGACAAACTGGCACAGAGAGACAGGAAAAACAGGGATAAATACACCGGGGACTAATGGGGAAAACAGGAGACACCTGGAGGTGGGTGGAGACAATTACAAAGACAGGTGAAACAGATCAGGGCGTGACAATTACTTGCACATATTTGTATCGTTTATCCTTCACTCTTTGGGAATTCCTTTCAAATTGGCCTCTGTAGATTTGCTTCATCAGGAGATGGTTTTTCTTAAGGATGGTCGATAAATGCACTCTGATGTTATGGAATATGGCAGGATTTTCAATCATCTGTTGTTGTATACCATCATGTGGTGGTTATCTTTCAATTCTATAAAACCAAAATAGCATACAGTACAGTAAACACTACAGTAATACAGTATTGAACATAAACATGTTACAAAGTAGTATAGATCCCAATTGCATACATACTGTAATGATCGTCCAAAGGAGTAGACTAAGGTGCAGCGTGGTATGTGTTCATCTTTAATTTTATTTTAAATCTGAACACTTAAACAAAATAATAAACAATGGAAAAACGACCGTCACGTCTTGCAGGCTTTACAAAGCAGTACAAAAATAAGATCCCACAACTCAAGGAGGGAAAAAGGGCTGCCTAAGTATGGTTCCCAATCAGAGACAACGATAGGCAGCTGCCTCTGATTGGAAACCGTACCTGGCCAAAACATAGAAATACAAAACATAGAATGCCCACCCCACACCCTGACCTAACAACATAGAGAAATAAACCATCTCTCTCAGGTCAGGGCGTGACACATACAGTAATACATGAAACATTGACTTTGTTTCCCTTTATAGTATGTATTGGAATCTACAGTCTTTATTGTTCTTTATGTTGTACTACTGTCAAGTAGTAAAAGCAGTAGATCTGTCCAATGTCTGCAGTACATACCTATTCTCATTATGGAACGTCTGGATGATGGATGCTACGGTAACGCAGCTCAGATTGGGCTGCCCTCTCTGCCCAGCCTCTCTCAAGGTCAAACCATGGTTGACCACATGGTCCACCACATTCGCCCAAGATTACTCTCCTCGTTCTTGCCCCAAAATACACACATGACGATTCACAAAAAATCTATCTTTCCCTACAGAAACACCATCTCACCATGACGTTTTTACACCAATATAGACCTTCCTCAACCCTAAAACATGGATCCGGACATAGCCTTGGAACAGAAGCTGCTTCAGGGTCACAGGTTAAATGTCTGAAACCCAAGGTGTCAACTAAACATACACTCTTAGAAAAACGGGTTCATAAGGGGTTCTTCCTGCAACCAAATAGGGTTCTTGAAAGAGTTCTCCTATAGGGACAGTCTGAGAATCAATCAATCAAATGTATTTATTTATAAAGCCCTTTTTACATCAGCAGGTCACAAAGTGCTGATACAGAAAACACACCTAAAACCCAAAAGAGCAAAGCAATGCAGCTGTAGAATCACTTCGGCTAGGAAAAACTCCCTAGAAAGGCATTAACCTCAGAGGAACCCTTAAAGGATTTAGAGAGCACCTTTCTAGACAGAGTGTAGTTAGTCAGTCGTAACTAAGTACTGTCAAAATATAGACCACTAGGACAACACTGAGCATGGCAAAGGGTCGCTGCAGCCCAAGAGAAAGGATCAAATAAGGGAGCATCTGGAGCGAAAGCAAGAGAGTTAAGAAAATCCTGTCATTTTTTCAGAAAATTAGCACAGATGCCAGTACATTTCTGTATATTTACAAGACTGTAAAACAGGTAAACGCTACTGTTGTCATAATGAATAAATGAATGAATCATTAAGGAGGATGGGGTTTGTATTTCACAGTATTTTACTGTAATTACATGGGATTGGTGCAAGCAGGTTGGCTGCTAGGTAATTAATTACACACTGAGTACACCAAACATTAAGAACACATTCCTAATATTGGAATCCACCCCCCCTCCCCTCAATTGTCTCAAGGCTTAAAAACCCTTCTTTAACCTGTCTCCTCCCCTTCATCTACACTGATTGAAGGGAATTTAACAAGTGACATCAATAAGGGATCATAGCTTTCACCTGGATTCACCTGGTCAGTCTGTGTCATAGAAAGAGCGAGTGTTCTTAATGTTTTGTATACTCAGTCTATATTACAGCATATTGATGAATATTTGGTGTTTTGCATCACTTGCACTCCTAGAGGCCTTAAGCATTCAAACTTGCAGTGGCTACAGGACAAAACAGACCAAAAGGACATGACAAAATACTCAATTATTAAAGGTGAAATACATTTTTTTACAACCAGATCTGTATTTTGGATGTAAATGGCATGTTATAGAAGTGTCCAGATATATATTTTTCGATTTCACTTGTTTTTGAGAATCTTAAGCTGTTAAAAAAAATGTAGTTTGGGGGTGCCGATACAAAGGCTCCAAAAACACCCAAATGCGTATTTTTTGAAACAGCAACGCTCTCAGTTCAGTGATGCAGGTCTTAAGATGTTGTACACATGAAATAATGTCATTATGAACTTTATCCACAACGGTATACTCCATTTTGTGTGACTCGATCGGTGTCCCCTATCCAGCTGTTTCATTATCCATTTTGTGTGACTCGATCGGTGTCCCCTATCCAGCTGTTTCATTATCCATTTTGTGTGACTCGATCGGTGTCCCCATCCAGCTGTTTCATTATCCATTTTGTGTGACTCGATCGGTGTCCCCTATCCAGCTGTTTCATTATCCATTTTGTGTGACTCGATCGGTGTCCCCATCCAGCTGTTTCATTATCCATTTTGTGTGACTCGATCGGTGTCCCCTATCCAGCTGTTTCATTATCCATTTTACATATTTATGAAAGTTGTTGTAGGTCAACTTTCTTCTTTTTAATTCCATTTTGATTTGTTTAAAAATAACAGAACACATGCATTATTGATCCTGCAATCATCTGTGGGGGCGGGGGGGATGCAACGCTTAGATAAAATACACATTCTACATTTATGGAGGTAATGCCGGAGACATCTCATAAAGACATATCTAGATTCAAACTATACAAGGCCTAGTTTGAAATCAGATATGTCTCTTTACTCCAGGCCTGGGTAACTCCAGTCCTCAGGGGCCTGATCGGCATCACACGTCTCCCCCATCCCTAGAAAACACAGCTGATTTAAACTAATTGCATTTTTAACTGAAGATCCTGATTAGGTGATTATTGGAGTCAGGTGTGTTAGCTGGGGTAAAACTGTGACACCAATCAGGCCCCTGAGGACTGGATTTGCCCAGGCCTGCTTTACTCTATACAAGGCCTAGTTTGAATCTAGATATGTCTCTTTACTCTATACAAGGCCTAGTTTGAATCTAGATATGTCTCTTTACTCTATACAAGGCCTAGTTTGAATCTAGATATGTCTCTTTACTCTATACAAGGCCTAGTTTGAATCTAGATATGTCTCTTTACTCTATACAAGGCCTAGTTTGAATCTAGATATGTCTCTTTACTCTATACAAGGCCTAGTTTGAATCTAGATATGTCTCTTTACTCTATACAAGGCCTAGTTTGAATCTAGATATGTCTCTTTACCCTATACAAGGCCTAGTTTGAATCTAGATATGTCTCTTTACTCTATACAAGGCCTAGTTTGAATCTAGATATGTCTCTTTACTCTATACAAGGCCTAGTTTGAATCTAGATATGTCTCTTTACTCTATACAAGGCCTAGTTTGTGTCGTTAAAGTAGTGTAGTTTAAAAAGGCCCTAAGTTAAATTGGGTCAGCAAAGGGGTACCTTCGGTCAAAACCAAACTACTCTCAAACTTCCTGATATGTGTCCACACAGAGAGGTACAGAGAGGGACAGAGAGGGACGGAGAGAGAGAGCGAGAGCGAGAGAGAGAGAGAGAGAGAGAGAGAGAGAGAGAGAGAGAGGGTGAAATACCACAGTGTGCCATCACAGCAGCAAGATGTGTGACCTGTTGCCACAAGAAAAGGGCAACCAGAACAAACACCATTGTAAATACAACCCATATTTATTTATTCTCCCTTTTGTACTTTAACTTGCACATCGTTACAACACTGTATAAAGACATAATATGACAATTGAAATGTCTTTATTCTTTTGGAACTTATGTGAGTGTAATGTTTACTGTTCATTTTTATTGTTTATTTCCCTTTTGTTTATTTTCTATTTCACTTGCTTTGGCAATGTAAACATATGTTTCCCATGCCAATAAAGCCCCTTGAATTGAATTGAGAGAGAGAGAGAGAGAGAGAGAGAGAGAGAGAGAGAGAGAGAGAGAGAGAGAGGAGGGCGGCACGACAGGAAATAATTAGCTCTAAACGCTTCATGAAAATTCTATACCAAGGTAGAGTAAAATCATATAACATACTTTTGAACATGGAATTCTTTATACGAAGAACAACAAGCTACAAACAAGCCAAGGAGAGAAGGTGAAAAGGATGAACAGGACTCAGCAGAGGGAGGAAGCGGGGAGAATAAAGTGAAAGCAGAGAAAAGAGAAAGGACAGAGAGAGAAAGGACAGAGAGAGAAAGAGAGAGAGAGAGAGAGAGAGAGAGAGAGAGAGAGAGAGAGAGAGAGAGAGAGAAAGGGAAAGACAGATAAAGAGAGAGAGTGCGAGAGAGAGAGACAGAAACACAGAAAGACTAACAGAGATAGAGATAAAAAATGAAAAGAAAGCTGGGACATGATAGGGGTGAGGGGGTGAGAGAAGGGGGAAGGATGAGACAGAAGTTTAGGGGTGAGAGGAGAGGGTCTGGGCAATGAGGGGTGAAGGTGACCTTGATTTCGCCTTGTCTGAGCTGGTATGTTTTCACAGCGTAAGAGGGCTGTGTGTGTGTGTGTGTGTGTGTGTGTGTGTGTGTGTGTGTGTGTGTGTGTGTGTGTGTGTGTGTGTGTGTGTGTGTGTGTGTGTGTGTGTGTGTGTGTGTGTGTGTGTGTGGTGCCATTACTGATAACTCTAACAAGCTTAGCTCAGCAGCCAGGTCGATGAAGATTGATGTCGAAATTTGACGTTTATCCTCTGTCCTGAGGATGTGGGGAAATGCCTTCAAACGAAGCCACCAGGGGCAACAGTGAGCACTAGTACCATCAAGTAGGCTTGTACTTTGCCTGAGGTTGGTGGATGGTGTAAATCTGTGACTCAATCAGAAGGTTGTGTGTTTGATCCCAACAGTGGACACTTAAAAAAAATACCTATATGTTTAACCCTATCCCAGACCTTAACCCTTACCTTAACCCAGACCTTAACCCTTACCTTAACCATTCAGAATGAGTGACTAAACTTAATGTTTAACCCTATCCCAGACCTTAACCCTTACCTTAACCCAGACCTTAACCCTTACCTTAACCCAGACCTTAACCCTTACCTGAACCATTCAGAATGAGTGACTAAACTTAATGTTTAACCCTATCCCAAACCTTAACCCTTACCTTAACCATTCAGAATGAGTGACTAAACTTAATGTTTAACCCTATCCCAGACCTTAACCCTTACCTTAACCCTTACCTTAACCATTCAGAATGAGTGACTAAACTTAATGTTTAACCCTATCCCAAACCTTAACCCTTACCTTAACCCTTACCTTAACCATTCAGAATGAGTGACTGAACTTAATGTTTAACCCTATCCCAGACCTTAACCCTTACCTTAACCATTCAGAATGAGTGACTAAACTTAATGTTTAACCCTATCCCAAACCTTAACCCTTACCTTAACCATTCAGAATGAGTGACTAAACTTAATGTTTAACCCTATCCCAGACCTTAACCCTTACCTTAACCCTTACCTTAACCCAGACCTTAACCCTTACCTTAACCATTCAGAATGAGTGACTAAACTTAATGTTTAACCCTATCCCAAACCTTAACCCTGACCTTAACCCTTACCATAACCCTTACCTTAACCATTCAGAATGAGTGACTAAACTTAATGTTTAACCCTATCCCAAACCTTAACCCTTACCTTAACCCTTACCTTAACCATTCAGAATGAGTGACTGAACTTAATGTTTAACCCTATCCCAGACCTTAACCCTTACCTTAACCATTCAGAATGAGTGACTAAACTTAATGTTTAACCCTATCCCAAACCTTAACCCTTACCTTAACCCTTACCTTAACCATTCAATGAGTGACTAAACATAACCATTAACTTCAAAATTTGAAATGATACAGAGCGGCAGGAGCAACAAAAACACTTGGAAATTTGACATTTGGAGCAACTTTAAAATTGGATTCATAGAGAAGGTGGACAAACGTCTGATTCTGCAGTGAGCCTGTGAGAGCTTGTTGAGGTCAGAGGTCAGACTGTAGAGTGGAAAAGGATGGAGAGGGGCTGTTAAAGGGACTACGTCCGCCACCTGCCTACACACACACACACACACACACACACACACACACACACACGCGCGCGCACACACACACACACACACACACACACACAGTTGGGCTGATTGTTGCCAGACCTTACTTAAACACTTCCCCAGTGCCCTGTTACCCTCCCCACTAAACCACTACAGAGACAGACAGGGTAACCATGAGGGCTTGTTCCAATTCTTTACAGTTAAAGGATGTTCTGAAATTAAACTTTGACAAATTCGTTTTTCAGTTCAAGGCAATGTGTAATGTAAATACTTAACAAAAAGTCATTTAATTGAGCCTTTACAGGGGACCCAGCTGGCATACTTGGACCACTACAGGTCTTACTTACTCAGTATTCATCAGATATCCACGGCATGTAAGCCATGTCTCAGCGCACACAGGCTAGAGAGAAGAGGAGAACTTCTTTCCCATAGATCTCTGTACAAAGCTCAGGTCATTCCAATACTGTTTCTATCTTTCATCTTACAGACATTACTGGTGCTCCCCAACAAGCTATTTGCCATTTGTCAGTTTAGGAGCAATAGAAACGAGGTACAGAAACGTGCAAAATGAAGAAAGCACCATACCATTTCCACAATGATAAGTTAGCTAGTATCTTGTTTAAGAATCAAGCCCAGTATGTTTGTCTCTGTGATTTGCGTGAGACGGTCCAGCAAGTTTGTAAACTGCGTTTGTAAACGAGAAAATCATCTTAGAGCAAATAAAGCCCTTCTGCTTGGCTTCTCCTTTACTCCCTACCATTTACAGAGATAACACAGCCTTGGCACCTGCTCAATAACAACACACTCATGCGCACACACACACGCATGCCACACACACACACACAGCAGACTGTAGAGGGTGAGCGACAGGCAATAAATATTTTTCCTGAATTATTTTATGGGAAGAGAGTCTGTGAAGTAAAATATTACTCCTTTCCTAATGTTATGTGTAAAAGAAAGGAACTTTTTTGTAGAATTCATTCTCTTAATGAGCAATTAAATACAAAGATGGAACACACCATAGTGTCCTATTCAATCATTATGCTATAAATGTCACTATAATTCCCTATAAATTACTATACATTATAGGATCTCTATGTCATTACTTGTCATGAATTCCCTGCTTTGTTAATGTAGTGCATAACCAGAGCGGAAAGAGCCTCCTGATGCTGTTTCTTTATCAATATGACTGATCAGAAATCAATCCATCAAATCGTATTTGAGCAGCGCTTTTTTTCAAACTGACATGGCACAGAAGGTTAAAGAAAACCCTGGGACCTAATCCATCCCCAAACCAAATGTAGGGCGACACTGGAAAAGAGCAAAGACAACGTTGAAGAAAGTAAGAAGAGTCCTTTCATTTGGACCAGAAGACATTGCTAGGCCATATCGTGGCACAATCTCATGATAAGACCCATGTTACAAGGCTGCAACAGAGAAAGTACAGGGTGATACACAGTGTGACTCCTGAACTTGTGAACTGAAACTCCTCTGCACCTAAACATGAACAAATGGTTCTCCTCCAATCGTCTCTTCAGTGCTTGAAGTTAGGAGCAGTCAGGCCATGTTTTCACTGGTGTGCTAGAGCCCCTTTGAAATCAGACTCACAGACATACATACAGTTCACACTCACACACACACACTCACACACACACACACACACGCACGCACGCACGCACGCATGTACACACACACACACACACACACACTCACTCACACACACACACACACACACACACGCACACAGACTCACATAAAGTTCACACTGACACACTCACACAAACACACACACACAGACTCACATACAGTCCACACTGACACACTGACACACTCACACAAACACACACACACAGACTCACATACAGTCCACACAGAATCTCTCTCTCTCTCACACACACACACACACAGACACACACACACAAACACACACACACAGACTCACATACAGTCCACACTGACACACTCACACAAACACACACACACACACAGACTCACATACAGTCCACACAGAATCTCTCTCTCTCTCACATACACACACACACACACACACACACACACACACACACACACATCAATGTCTACCTCTTCACCAAAGGGAATCAGCAGGGTTTGATAAAACAGGACTTGAAATAGTGGAGATGTATTAAAAAGCCATTCATTCAAACCCTTTACCTCTCCTGTGTATGTACTGTATGAAGAACTTCTACAATGATGGATGATCTGCATAGACTTCAAGGATATCTAGGCATATCAATGTACAAATGTGTAAGAAAATACCTTATAAACTACAGTATATTAAAAAAGCTTTCATGCAAAACCACTTTGTGGAGCATTTATGATGAACATGCAGATTCAAGAAGATTCACATGGGATAATAAAAAGATGTATGAAATATGAATATGTATTAATGTACACATTAGTATTTCTGAAGTCTCCAGTGAAAATGGTGGAATTATCTGTCATGGCATCAGTTCCCTAAGGGTAAATATGTCTGAATAATCACTCAATATTCCTGATATTTCATCATGTGAATATCTCCTTAGTTAGTTTCTCAAGACAGATCTAGGGCAGGTGGGGGGGGGGGGGGGGGGGGGGGGGGGCAGGCATGGGGGGGGGGGTTTATTCTAATAAATCACAAACAGCTGCAGTTTCCTCATCTCTCCTCTCTTTAACATTCTACATTCTAGTTGATCAGTTAGATATGCAGACTGCATCTGGGGTTACGTTTGGTTTTGCTAAACTGCCGTTTACTTTGTATTTTACTGTACCTTCTAGCAGTAAAATGGTCATTTCATAACAATGACCAAACTATAACCGCAGTATATGGTTTGTTTTGAAATAACCATCATTACATTTGGAACCACAACTGGTATTGTAAGTACCGCAAAGCATTGCAACACACAATTTCTAAAACCACCAACGGAACTGTAACACACACACACGTGTAGACACACGCACACACTGGAATAAAATGAAGCAATTAAACTTAACATGCAGCTGTATCAATTTCATTTATAATTTGCAGTGTTTACAAAATAATACGGTATACCCAGCCTACTGCCAGCCAGCCCCTAACTGTTCTCAGTTACCACCACACACACACACACACACACACACACACACACACACACACACACGTTAGACCTTCCATTCAGAAATGCCAGTAGTCTCCGCCTCCCCGCTTCCTCTCCATCCCTTCATTAGTCATTCTGAGGGGTGATGGTTTACATCGCTGTGCTCTCGCAAGATTGACTTAATAAACAGTGTGTGAGAGAGAGAGAGAGAGAGAGCGCGCGCGCATGTGTGTGGTGTGTGTGTGTGTGTGTGTGTGTGTGTGTGTGTGTGTGTGTGTGTGTGTGTGTGTGTGTGTGTGTGTGTGTGTGTGTGTGTGTGTGTGTGTGTGTGTGTGCATCTGTATGTGTGTGTGTGTGTGTGTGTGTGTGTGTGTGTGTGTGTGTGTGTGTGTGTGTGTGTGTGTGTGTGTGTGTGTGTGTGTGTGTGTGATCTCCTACCTGTTATTGTGATGTTACTGTAGAGGTTGGAGAGCTGTTCCTTGAGGAGGACAAGCTGCATCTGAGCTGCCTTCTCTCTCTGCAGCTCCAGCATCATGTCAGGGTGGTTGACCAGCTTACAGCCCCTCTGTTTGTCCAGGGCGATGTCACTACGCACTATGTCTGAGGGTGGACACAGAGACCACAAAAGGTCATTCTAGTTGAAATGTCTTTATCATGGTAATAAAGCTTGCTTGAATTTCAATTTCTACAGAACAAGTATAGGCCTATGGTTATACATGGATATAGAAGATTTCAACTGTATCTAAAGTATATTTAAACATTTCAAAAATTTTATAATCAAATTGGGAAAACAACACAAGAAATAAAGATTACAAAATAGTGTTTAACATTTCTGTAAAGGAATAATCAAATCCATAATGCCTAACTCACCATCTTCGTAGTTCTTTAGGTAGTGATCTGGGCCGGGGCCTCTGAACTTGGCATGGTTCTTCCGGTTGTGAAACTGAAGGAAGTCGGTTCTCTTTCCTCCGAACCTCAGATAGGCCGGGGACAGTCCTCGGGCTAGGGTTACTAAACGCTTGGAACTACACATGGAGACAGAGGACTGATAAGAATATGTTCACAAATACATCTGAAATGTTGTGGTTTGTAAGGCTCTGTAACAACAAAAAAATAGCATGAAAAACCCAACACGATTATGCATATACACAACGTATAAATACAACTCTGAGAAGAAATTACTTTTACTTTGATGTTACTTTTTAAATAATTTCCGTAGTGGGTATATGGCCGTTGCAATATTCAGCACTAGCGGCATACTCCGCAGAGGCTGAGATCTACTTTCACTAGACAAACAGCTCACGTAATTTGCATTCCCTATGCATTCAGATTCAGCAAAAGAAAGCTAGACATGCAGCCAATTTAATTTATCACGGGAGTACGTTTGAGTGGTATTTAGATGTCACAGGGCAACATTTATGATGGTGCGACGGTGCCCAGAAGGACACAACTATCTTCCACACTCTGGAAAATCCCTGTCCATGAGCTTTCCCGACTGGCCTTCCAAAACACATTTTACCATTCTTCTCACTTATAGGTTTCTCTGGGAGTCAAGCGAGTGAACCCTACTCGTATTTACATAATGGCCTTATAAGTAAGACAGGAAAGCTTTTCCGTTATAACAGGACTTTTATGACCCTCTCACGGTGCCGCTGTTAACCGTCTATCAATAATATATCTCTCAGCTCTAGGATAGAAAACGTGTTAAGGATTACGTTCCCTTCTACTGTTGTGTTGCCAAACTGGACACGGAATGAAAAACAGAAACGTTCTACTTTTCGACCATAGCCACACTGTAATTTCTGCATATCATTAAAAGTGGAGCAAATAAACCCCACGCAAGACATTTTCACATGCAAATTGCACTTGTTTTCTGTATTGTTCAAGGAATGACATTCCATTGACCTACTTTTTAAAATAAAATTTGAAACTGGTCATTATTTGTTTAGAAAGTCTCATTTGACCAAAAACATGGAGAAAAGGAAAGTTTTGTAGTAGGCCTATATTTATTATTTATGTCACATTCTTCTAAATTAAAGGAATATTTCCTATTCATTTAAATGACTGGAAATTGTACTGTAGCTTTAATGCAGTGTTGAATAATATTTTATGGGATTAGCATTTAGGCCTACCTCATTGTGTTGTTTTTGTAAACAGAATATAGGCCGACACATTCCATGTTGAGATTTTAGCCGAATTCATGCAAACTTGATAAAGTGCAATTTTGATGATAATTGTAGACTATTGTAGTAGTTAAATCACCTAGCTTTCTATTTTAATAATTGCCTTTTTATGTCTCTAAAATCCACCGACCGACCAAAAAAAGTGAATTTAGGCCATGGATTCAGGGTGCCTGGGCAGTATGTTATCAGATATGACGATCACCAAAGTTTCCTCGAGGTCTGTTAATTCAAATATCGGTTCATATAAACGTCAACACTACATTTTAAGAAAGAAATCTGGGAGAAATGTTTTAGAAAAATGTGCATTGAAATTGTCAGTGAATACAGGCAGATAGGAAGATAGTGAAAAGTATGAACCAAAGTAAAGCTAAAACTTGCTGGAAGGCTATAATTGTTTAATCACATGAGGGTGTTATTGATATTATGATGATTATAAATATGTTCTTTATGCTGATCATTATCATTAGTATTATTAAATTGATGTAGACAACATTTACTTGCTGGAGGTTGATATCATACAAATCAACCAGGCAATACACGAAGTTATAGCCCCATATGATTGAACGCGTTCTTCTAGGAATTACAATTTTCATCTAGTTAACCCACAATTCAATTATTGCTAAAACCCTGACCCTAAAGTTTCCCACTGACTGGTAAAAGTTCAATCTGGGAACGTTGCGCAATAGCAAAAGCTGATTGGAAGCTGAAATGGTTTACTTCCAGGGCACCACGTTCTGTGACTCCAATAATATCTGAGTAGCCGATTCCAACTGTTTTTCAAGATCACAAACATGTCGATATAGAGGAATACAAACGGGTGCTCAATTGCATTTCTAATGAATCATACTTAAATCATATAGCTATGTTAAAATGCCATGACCTCGTTCTCTCCTCCCAGACAATAACAGTGGACCTTTTCTTGGAAATAAGAAACCTCTGTTTACGGAAAGTCTTCAGGGAGCCTCATATGCACCATGTAGGCCTACTACTCGCAATATAAACTGTCCCCCTCCATAGCCAACCTTTTGCGATGCAGCCGTGAACTATAAATAAATATAAATATCGTATTATTCCACAACTAAGCCCATTATTAACACCACCAGGTTAAATAGATGTTTCTAACTTACATTCTGTGTACCCACTGGGCACAGACGTGAATTCAAAGTCTCTTCCACGTTTGTTCAACGTAATTTCATTTAAATGACGTGGAAACAACGTTTATTTAACCAGTGTGTGCCCCGTGGGTAGGCTGATTCACGCATGCCACAGGAGAATGACGCCAAAAGGTGTCAAAAGGTGTCTAAACTGAAATGAGAAAATAGGCGACTATACTATACAAACAAATTGGTAACGCCTAGATATCACCGACTGTGTCCTTGTGCAAAATGGTACGCAGCTTCTTCTGGATATGTGTGCAACAATAGTTCAACATTCACTTTCTGCTACCATTTCTGTCAAGCCGTCGACGCATCCAGTTTGATACATACGTTAGATAAATCCAACATCTACACCACACACAACACACTGCAACTACCTCTGCAACGCAACGCTGCAGTTCAAACGCAGCGTTCCGTTGGAAATGAATGTACTTCTGATGTACCAAAATGCAAAAACACTGTCGGTGTGATCGAGACGAAATGCTCGACGACATTATTATGAAGTTAGGCCTGCTACAATCTCTAGCCCACTCCATATTTCCATATAGCCCATATCTAATGTCACCTAAACAAAGGCCCGATGCACAAAACGACACCAACCAACAACTGAAATGGTTTAACGATTCCCCAATGTCATAATATAGTAATAAAACTGAATCCGATCATGCTCAACGGAGACATCTAAACCAACAACAATGCATCCGATCCAAAGATGAGAATAAGACAGTCAAGCCGATCCAGCAGACAGAGTGATAAGGGAATCTACCTCAGGAAGTCCAGCCACCCGTCCTTTATAATGGACGGATCCAACTGTAAAGAGAGGAAGTTGTCGTTTAGAACTTGTACTGGACTGCGGGTGTTGACATCCAGCAGAATCAGCGTCCTCTCCATTAACCCTGTTCTCTTCCCCCCGCCACCCGGTGCAGGTCTCCGGTAGGTCGAAGAAGTGGAGATCACCGACTGCACCATCAGAGCAACGGATGCCAGCCACAGAGAGGAGCCTGGGAAGGGACATGTCGTCGGTTTGGGCATCTCCCTGGCTTGGTACCACGGATGGAACACTGTTCTTAATACGAAGGCCGTGCTCTGCGGTTTGAGGGAAGTTATACCGTATAGTCCGAATGCACTCTCCTTTTCCTTTGAGTGAAGAGATCTATCTATCTTTCTGTCCGTCTCCCCCTGCGTCCCCCTCCGTGTTGTTGGGATCTGGAAAGGGTAGCGCACGCCCTGGGCCAGCCTTCCCGCTAGAGAGGGCCATGAGCCGGGGGGAGGAGAGGCGGCAGCACCGCCCCGCTCCAGGACTGAGCAGAGTTTTTTCTCTAAGGTACTGTATGAAGACTCATAGTAACCTTGAGGTGTCGTGGAGAAAACAGGGAGCTATTTATCAATATTCTAAGTGCGCATCGCAGAGCTCAACAAAATACTATTTCTTGTTTGTATGACTTGTGAAATTGATGTGCCTGCCACAAAACATCCATTTTCATGTGAATCTGAATTGAAATTTGTCTGATGCAATGATTGAATTGTGTATAAAACAAATGTATAATGACATCATAACATTCATATGAATGTAGGACTATTTTAGATTTCTAAGTTATTTTTATGGTTTCCCCATGAGGGACTTGGGTTATACGCAGAACGTCAATAGAGGAAGAAACTAAATGGAAAGACGTCAAATAACGGTAATTTTCAAACCAAACTGGGAGAGGGACGCCTTATTTAGCCTACCGTGCAGGCCAGATTACCATTTCCTCGTTTTGCTAGTAAAATATAGGCCTAATTCCTACTTGTAAATGGCAACAATATATTTTAATGTTTTGTCACTCTCGGACAAAACAATACCAACACATCCTTATAACAAATGAAATTATTAAAAACAAGCGTTATGTAAACCGTGTATTCAAAAGTATTCTCTAGAAATAGCCTACTAAGGCAAAAACTAGTGGACCGTGGATCTTGGAAATAAGTGAGGATTTGTGTAAAAAAAAACAACTAATTAATCACGGAAATTACAATTGCAGGGCCACGTAGGAGTCTGAACATTTATATTCTCCAATTATCTGTGAATCACACATCTCTCATGAAAGTAAATACATTAAATATAGACCCATTGATGTTCTTAAACTTTGAACGGAACGGTTTTTATGCACTGTGATCGAAAAGTTAACTCCTTGGGGTACGGTCCTAGATCAGTAAGGCCAACAAGACAAGACAAGTTACTAGTTGGCTATGCGATAAAATATTGTGTTGTGTTGGTTCTACGCACAAGTAGGCTGTGTAATGGCCAAATCTGTATTCAATTGTGTTTTATTAAAATAGAGCAGCTGAGATCACCAGGCTAATGTTTAGTTTGATCTGTGCTAATATGTTTACAGTTTAACCCGTGACTTCATCGCGCTTTACAGGCTTAACAATGATCAACCCTGAGCTTTGGAGGACACGACCAAACTCAGCCGTACTTGGTGCGCTTCCAAAAACATATTAAAAACGAATTTAGAACTCTACAGCCTACAGATTTAACATACCTATAAAAACGTTATATAAAGTCTCTCTCCAGATGTTCTTTGATCAGAGGGCCTACACACAGCTTGGTCGCTGGTGGTTTTCCCAACAACTTCGCCTTACCTCGGCCTGGCTCGTCTCAGCCTAATGACTCTGGTCGCCTGAGGTCGCTGATTGTAGGCTACTTCCGTGTAGAGAAAGTGCAGTGTGATTGGGAAGACTGAGATATGTAAAGAACGTTGTGTAATCCCCTCTGTTAAAGTCAACGGCTTGTATTGTCTACTTAACCAACTTCATGTTGAACGCACCAACATTAACACATTCAAACAACTGTTAGAAATCTCGATGTTCATTCTTGAAGGTTCGTGAGGCCTGGCTCAACTGTATATGCTATTTAGCACAGGCGCTTTTGACCAAAGAAATGCACAGTCACGTACAGGTGGTCCCGGAGATCGAACCCACTATCCTGGAGTTGAAAGCGCCATGCTCTACAAACTGAGCTAAAGAGAACCATAGTAAAACAAAGGTAATGTGGAGACAAACATCGACAGGACATGTACGACAAAGTCTTTAGCTGCTAGGGCATTGGAAAGCAACGAGCCCGTTGCTGTTCATCGATCAGCTTTATCAACTGTTCATAGATATGTGGTCCAGGATCAGACCCCACTGTCCATCTATTCCAAATATGCAGCTCTAACAGCGGGGAACAAACCTCTGCCTCCCTTTCAGCCTCTCCAAACATCTCTACCTCTAGATATCAATATCTTTATATCGCAGTGGGATCTTCGCTTGATCCATCACTTTACCAGGATAAGAAATGAGTCTTTGATATGTCCCGCCACGGCTGTAGCGGTCCTATGGCAACCGACCAAAATCCCTCTTCCGGTTACGGTCTTTTACTGCATGTCTATGGCAGATATACTGTAGACGTCATTTGGAGTCGTTTGAAGACACATTGTGTAAAGTGTTTGGGATTGAGAGGTAAACACAACATGTGATTTTCATAAAGGTTCGATGATCCCCCCCCCAGTACTTGTTATTAAAATGTTGAATAGAACATAAAGGGAATTATAACAAGTATTTAGTGCCCCGCTCCTTGAACGATATGGAGACGGATAGTCTATGGTGAATGCAATTAGTAAAAAAAAATACATTGTTCTGATACTCAAATAGATGTGATAAAGCCACAGTCTGTAAGATTTCCAGAAATTACAACTAAATGAAATATAATATAAAGAGTACTTTATATGAACTACAGTAAAACATGAAGGCCCAGTAAGGCCCGCTATAGGCCTAGCCTAATCCAACGTTTCTTTTCTTCTCGTATGACACATAACATTATAGAAACGAGTTGTTGCCTATGTGAAAATATATTTCAACTTCATCAAACAATTGGAGTTCAATTGTGATAGCACATGATGAAAATGGAAGAACATTAAAGATGTGTTTTGTAGGAGAGAAACATCGATCTGCTCCTGGTGGGCTAGTGAACGCGCCACCTTCACACAGACGAGCATTTCTTGACTTCATCGTGTTTCTCATCACTGCATGGTACATTTGCCAAGTGTCAAATTCGTTTCGACTTAGATAATAACGTTGGCCAACTAACATTACTCTTCTGCTTTTAACACTTGTCGAATGTTATCTCATGTCACCTTTTTCCCTACTAACTTAAACTATTTATGCCAGTGGTATAAACCATCAAAAGTGTGTGTAGCCTATGGCTGACTTTGAGTAATTACTTTCGGAAGGTTTTGACTAAATAATGACTAAATGTTAAATATTATGACTTTAGGAAAACTATAACTTTTCGACTCCATTCATCAAATAATAATTTTAAAAAGTAAGCCCTGGCCTTGTATCCAAGTTGAAAACTCTATACACACTGTAAACAACACCACCATAGTCCTACACCCTAATAATAACATACTAATAATTATGACAATAATAATAACAACAACAGCAACAGCCCAATAATATTATATTATAAACGAAAAATAGTCATTTACATGGGGAAAAATACAACAGAGAGTAGAACAACGATCACATCCCTACATGTAAAAACCATTTCGTCTGTGAAGCAATTATAGCCTATATGAAAACAGATATTGTTGAAATGTATGTAGCTTTAAGAATTTAACAGAATTTAAGAGATCAATAAGACCTATACATTTTTGTGGTTATATGGCTTATTATCTCTTTAAAATTATTCATATCTGACTTCGATTATGCTTCCAAATGAAAATATATTTTGGCAAATAAAAGTGATTTTGGAGCATGGTAGCAGAGAGGGAGCGGGGGCGAGGGAGGGAGTGAGGATAGGCTTTTTACGGACACACCACAAGCAGGATATTAGGCAAACTGTCTCAAACAGGCGAGGAAAGGGTCACGGCTTAAAAGGCACGGTTGACGCGCGCTTTTACGAATATTGGCGAAGTGTGAGGACCTGAAGAGCGGAAGCGTGCTTTTGTGTGAAATCTGCTGGTTTAGGAGGAGAATAGCAGAGACAGAGAGGTTGGCCTACCACTGGACGAAAGAGCGTTCGTGGACCCGGACACAACGTTTTGGAACAAGGAATATTGTCGTCTCTATGGTCTCTATTCATGGCATGTTTTAATCATGGCCCAAGTCCCTGCGTGTTCTTATCTCTTTTTCATTTATCCTAGTATTAAACCAAATTAATGGCGTGCTTTGCTCAATCTGTCCACATTTCTCGTTTTGTTGCTTAGAGTAGTTTAACATGTAGGCTATACTAAAATCTGAACATATATCTTAAATAGACTTTGGCACCAGGCCTACAATTTATAAAATGTCGTTTGCATTTGTTCGTAGGCCTAAATCTGATTGGTTCCTGTAAAGTCTAAATAATATATAAATAACAATTGCGGGTGTAAATCATTAGAAAATTATAAATAAGGCCCAAAACATTGACCCATAACCTATTATTGTCTTTAAAATACAACTATGCTTTTATTACTGTACTAATTAAATCACTTTAATGTCTATAACCTATAATGTGAAATGAAATGACATGACTCACATCAGGAGGCTAAATGAACAACTTGACTTCGGTTGAAGAGCTCGTTCAGCGGAATTTGATTCCAGAGCTGCTGAGGAGTCTACACTGCCATCTCGTGGAATACTGTATAATAGTTTCTAGAAAAATCGACTGACCCAATGTGATAATGATGATGAGGATGATTGTGATGGTAATGATTGTGATGATGAGGAGGATGCTGATTGTGGGAAAAAATAGCCTTATAGAGAAACAGTGACAGAAAATGAACAAACGCAGACGTACACACTAGCCTGGCTGACGCAAGACCCACGTGTCTACACAGCGTGCTGTGCATCAGTCCGGTGTCAGCGAGAAGACACATACAGCGCTGGGAAAAGTACTCAATGCTCATACTTTAGTAAAAGTAAACATACCTTAATAGAAAATGACTCAAGTAAAAGTAAAAGTCACCCAGTAAAATAATAATTGAGTAAAAGTCTAAAAGTATCTGGTTTTAAATATACTTCAGTAGAGTGGTGGGAAAAGTACTCAATTGTAATACCTGAGAAAAAGTAAAAAGCACAAGTAAATGCTATACATCAAATTCCTTATATTAAACAAAGCAGACAGCACCATTTACAGACAGACAGGGTCGAACTCCAACAGTCAGACATCATTTACTAACACAGTATTCGTGTTAAGTGAGTCTGCCAGAACGGAGGCAGTAGGGATGACAAACGTTATATTGATAGGTGCGTGAATTTGACCATGTTGTTGTCCTACCTGAGTATTCGACATGTAACAGTACTTTTGGGTTTCAGGGGAAATGATTGGGAGTAAAAAGTACATCTATTTTTTTAGGAATGTAGTGTAGTAAAAGTAAAAGTAGTCAAAAATATCAACAGTAAAGTAGATACCCCCCCAAAAACGACACACAACACACACACACACACACACACACACACACACACACACACACACACACACACACACACACACACACACACACACACACACACACACACACACACACACACACACACACACACACACACACACACACACACACACACACACACACACAGTAGAGTAGACTATTTGGTGTGTGTCTATGATTGTGGTCTCTGCACGGAGCGACAGACAGTCACCCTGGGAAGTAGCTCTGATGATAGGGCATTTCCTGTCTTCTATTTTTAGATTGTAATGGCACGCAAAATGACATTACGTCATTGTACTGCATGGGATTTTGTAAGGCCCACGCATGCCCGATCTCTCTCTCTCTCTCTCTCTCTCTCTCTCTCTCGGTATGTGGCTGTCCAGCTGTTATGCTGATTCAAGCAGAGCCAGCGTAAAAACCGTGACCACGTGACCCAACCTCCGCCAATGTCCCTCTGTAGTTTATTCAGCATGATGGCTGCTGATGCTGCGGTAGCTTCCTCCTCACCTCATCGCATCTCACCTCATCCCTGCCGCCTGCTGTCGTTTCACCGCTTTACCTTTCTCATCCTCCTCTTCTTTCTCCCAGCCCAGGCGAAGGGATTGCTTGGCGTCCGCCCAGAGGACACTAAAGCCGGGGATCTGTCAGTGCAGGACGGGCTGCTCCAGGCGACCGAGGGTACGCGGTTCATGCTGCGGGTTTACTACGCAGCATCCTCGGTTACACAGAGAGCCAACAACCACTCTGGGAGTGGGAGACCAGAAGCTGACGCTGCCGCACCATGGATCGCCTTCATAGAAGAACCAGGTGGAGAGCGAACGCGAGGAGAGGGGGAGGGACTGGTCAGTTTATTGAATGTATTGACCATTTAGCATTAAAGCTATATATTAAATATGTTTTATGAAATAACCTAAATATCGTGATAAAATATCAATTTGTATTTAGGTCCCTTCCAAACGGAACCCGTGCGTGGACGAGCTCGCTCGGAGTTCTGACATCGAGTTGCTGGGTTCCTTCAGGTCTGCGTCCAGCCACAACTCTGTTCTAGGTCCGTTTATTTACTCTATACTTACATGTTTTTATCCTTGTTGAATCTTAGATTACATTTTTTAAATAATAATAATCTTACATGTTAATGTGCGTTTTTCTTTTGTCTGATGATGACCTTTTTGTAATTTGATTCTGATTCTATAGTGGAGCTGCTCGCCAAAGACCTGCGCAAAGATGAGCGGATCAAATACTACTCCATGTGCGCGTTTGACGGGGTGAAGTGGGAGCATTTCAGCACCAGAGACTTCTGGCTAGCGGTGGTGGAGCGACCCCCGCATGCGGATGTGTGGCTCCAGTTGGGGGTGTCGGTGATTTTATTGGGACTCTCTGCGCTTTGCAGCGGGCTGAACATCAGTATGCTAGCCATGGATCCCGTCGAGCTCCGCGTTCTCCAAAACAGCGGCACCGAGAAGGAACAAAAATACGCACACAAGATCGAATCCGTGCGTAAACATGGCAACTACATCCTATGTACTGTGGTGCTGGGAAACGTGCTGACCAACACCTGTTTCGTGGTGTGGATGTGCCAGATTATCGGGATGACTCCCACCTCCCTTGCTACCTGCACTTTCGGTATATTCTTCATAGGAGAGATCCTGCCTCACTCTGTGGCGTCCAGACACAGCCTCGCCATCGCCTCCAAAACAGTCTGGGCCACCCGGCTTCTAATGCTGGTCTCCTTCCCCATCTCCTACCCCGTCTCCAAGCTCCTAGACATCATGCTTCACCAGGAGATCAGTAACTTCTACACCAGAGAGAAACTGGTGGCCATGCTGCGCGTCACAGACCCCTACCACGACCTGGTCAAAGAGGAAGTAAACATCATCCAGGGCGCTCTGGAGTTACGCACCAAGACCGTAGAACAAGTTCACACCCCGCTGGCGGACTGTTATATGCTCTCCTCAGATGCTGTTCTAGACTTCTGTACTATGTCTGACGTCATGCAGAGCGGGTTCACCCGGATCCCGGTCTATGAGAACGACAGGTCCAACATCGTTGATATCCTCTTCGTCAAAGACCTGGCGTTCGTGGACCCGGATGACTGCACCCCGCTGAAGACCATCACCCAGTTCTACAAACACCCCATGCACTGTGTGTTCAGAGACACCAAACTGGATGTGATGCTGGAGGAGTTCAAGAGAGGTAATGGGATGGGCCATCTGGCATTTCAGACCGGGCTAGGGGCGGACTGGCCATCTGGGATTTCAGACCAGGCTAGGGGCGGACGGGCCATCTAGGATTTCAGACCAGGCTAGGGGCGGACGGGCCATCTGGGATTTCAGACCGGGCCAGGGGCAGACTGGCCATCTGGCATTTCAGACCGGGCTAGGGGCGGACGGGCCATCTGGCATTTCAGACCGGGCTAGGGGCGGATGGGCCATCTGGCATTTCAGACCGGGCTAGGGGCGGACGGACATCTGGCATTTCAGACCAGGCTAAGGGCAGATGGGCCATCTGGCATTTCAGGCTGGTCCATTTTTGGGCCAGTGGGCCTGTCTAACTTGTTTGTTTTTTTGTCTGCAAAATGGTCATTATCTGGATAATAATGGGGGTAAAACAAAAAATGGGCAGGTGTGGGGGCCTCAAGGAAAACATTTTCTCCAAGGCAGATTTCTGGTCCCAGTCTGCCCCTGAGCCAGGTAGATCCCACTCACACCTGAGTTCAGTCTACACTGTTGTATAGAGAAAAAATGATATGCAAAATCAGGTAGCATATATAGAGTTAAATATGTAGGAAATGCACCACCATTTTGTAAGAAAACAGGTGGAGGTGTATTCTCCAGAGTCATACTCAGTACATTGTTAGCAGCTATATACAAGTAATGTAGATTGTTGAGTGGGTGAAATGAACAGGCATGGTTTCTCTCCTGTGTGTTGCATGATAAACATAAGTAGATTTCATGTGCTCTGACAGAGAGAATCACACTGGAGGCTTTGGGACGGAGACAGCAGTGTCCACTAGGACGAGAAGGACTAGGGCTTCATTCATATGCTATTCAGATTGACACGGTTGGTTTGTCCATGAGGGCTCAGAGATGGTCATCTGAACGGTTTAATTATGGAAATGAGTTGGATAAGAGGGCCTTATTCAATCAACATTATTTTTGTGGAGTGACTCAAAGTAACATTCACGTTTCCAATGATATTTATGTTTATCATATTCATCATCATCTGGTTGTCTGGGGTCGATGGCAGTAGAAGTGGGACTTCCAGAGCTGCCTGTCCTCCACTGGAGACGCAGTCTCCTCTTCCTCCAGTCCGGTGTCACATTTAAGCTGGTCCACACACATGATTACTGGGTTGCCCCTTCTGCTGGTACCATGCTGTGGTTGCCAGAGGATCAGTTCACTGGCAGAGATGTTCTATTGTCTGTAAGAGCGTCTGAGGAGAGCAGGGATGCTGG